>NW_015272168.1:0-378 GCF_001447785.1 Gekko japonicus
CCACCCAAGCTTTGTTCAGGTGAACAAATTACAATGATCGGGGCAATTCCAAAGGGAGATAATCACCTCTGCCAATCTTGGCTCTGAGTAGCATAACTGCTAAGATACACAGTCTCTTTTCCCCCCATTTCTGACCATCAGTCACCTACGTTCCCCAGTGGGATGCCAAACAGAAAAGGCTTTGTTATTTCCACAGTGGGGGACACCAGCAAGAATATTTGGCTCAAACAAAACTGTCAAGTTGGTTGGGATTGGAGGAAGTCCTAAATATTTTAGACATGGCCACAGCTTGTGTTTTCAAATAACACCTAAGTAAAACACAATCCAAACGTTTCCTGTGTTTTACAGTGGAATCCCAAGTATACTTTCTTGGGACTA
>NW_015272169.1:0-378 GCF_001447785.1 Gekko japonicus
GTCAAGGTGTAGCAAACAACCCATACAAACTTTGTGACAGAATGACTGGCTATGGTTTGTCATTACAGAAACATGCCAGGGGTTCCTCTGGTTTGCATACTTCCATCCACCTCCTCTTTCACGCACCTCAGGAAAAAAAAAATACTTTTCACTTTCATGACAAACCAGCATTTGTTCTTACATTCGAAACCACCACAAAGTGTACTTTTTTCTCTTTCCTCCAAACCAGGATTGTTTATTTTAGATGGTTATACCCCATTTCTCTTTCCAATGGGGTTCCAGCATTATTTCCCCCTGCTCTGTTTTTATCCTCACAAGATTGCCATGCAGTAGGTTTGGCTTAGTGAGAGTGACTGGCCGAAGGTCACCCAGCAGGCT
>NW_015272170.1:0-378 GCF_001447785.1 Gekko japonicus
GTGTGACCGGGGCCACAGTTGCCTAGAGCAAGTCAAAATGTCTTCAGAGATCTCATGAGATAATCTTGTGAGATTTCAGCATGTTAAACCTTTTGAAATTTTATTTTATTATAATTTAAATTTTTGGCAAACTTTGACAAATTTATATTTTCCCCAGCTTTATAGAGACTCCTCCCCTTTTTGTACTTGGCCCAATTGTGCAGATGTTTTGATATGCACTCTGGGGCTATTTTCAGGTATTAAATATAAAGACCTGGTGATGAAAGGGAGGGAGGGTTAATCAGATAGATTTCTATCCCACATATTGGTTTAGGTTAAGCTTCAGAAATGTTTGGGTTCCTGATAATGCAAAGAGCTGCTGGTTCAGAGTAGGTCCCC
>NW_015272171.1:0-378 GCF_001447785.1 Gekko japonicus
GTTGAGGGCAGTCGACTGTCGGTGGGGGCAGAAATAGAGAATGAGAAGGACTTGATGTGCCGGAGCGCAGCTTAAAGTGTTCTAGGGGGAAGGATGAATATTGGTGCATTCATGCTGCACAGCATACCCTAAGATTTAATTTCCCCTGCGGTCCAGGATGCTATGCCCTTCTGATGGTAAAAGAGCCTGGGACTGGGTAATGCATTAAGATCAGAGGACAAGGATCTCCTCTGATCCGCATTGACTCTCCCCCACCTCCCAAAAATCATAACTGTGAAAGGGGCAGTGCCTTCGACTGCTTAAAGTATGCATGCCCAAACCCAGTTCCCTGTCACCCCAGCTCTCCCATGCACCACAGGGAGGGAGCGGTAGAAAAAA
>NW_015272172.1:0-393 GCF_001447785.1 Gekko japonicus
GATGTTGCAGTGGGATCGCGCCCGTTTGCAGAGCCCCCGATCCGTCCCTCTCTCGGCCCAAAACCTTTCGTGTGACCGGAGCCTTTGTGAGCTACTGGCATTAAAGTTGTGGGCAAGCGATTTGGCTAGTGCATAGTTTGCTTTAGAGCTCAGACAAAAATGTGTGAGCCGGAAGCTAAATACCTGTGAGCTAGCTCACACTAACTCAGCTTAGAGGGAACACTGACTTGTAACCCTTGTGGCTGTAAAAGGCCTATGTTCGTGGTCACAGGACTGTGGATGGCCCATTCAAAACCTGCACAACACTTAAATAGCTTTTATTTAAAGGCGGGGTTGAAAGCTGGGAGCTTTATACTAAGCAGTGTCACAGTCAGGGTGAAAACAGAAGGAAGA
>NW_015272173.1:0-378 GCF_001447785.1 Gekko japonicus
AACAAACAGATGTGAGAACTAAGTCTGAGGCCAGTGAAGAATCCTCTCCTTTTTCAACCGAGTGTGACAAAAGAATGATTGTGTGTGTGTCTGTCAGCTTCCGTCTGCACTCACCTCTTCCTTCCTGATCACCCCAGCCAGTGACCCAACACTTGTGCCCCGGGGGGAAGTCAATGCTGGCATCCGGGATGCAGATGGGGATGATCCGGCGGGAGAAATTCACCGGCTGCTCCAGTTGCACTAAGGCGATGTCCCCGACCCTCAGATCTCCCTCGTACTTTGGATTGAGGATGATCTGCTTCACAGCAACGGTGATGGAATAAGGGCCAGGATGTGAGAGCTTTCGAGCCCCAAGCAACACGGAGAAATTGGAAGGTA
>NW_015272174.1:0-378 GCF_001447785.1 Gekko japonicus
GGGGATCTGGCAGCCCTAATAATACTTCATGCACCTAATGTGCATTGTTGATAAAAACTTAGGTCAAAATAAATTTGTGCCAGAACATGTTTTGTTTTTCTTGTAATAAACTGATATTTTCGTATCTTTGGAATCAGATGTCACGATCAAACGGGCCTTCATACCTGAAACTTTAACCTGTAATTTTGGAATTCATATTGTGTTTTCTTTTAATTTGTATTTGTGCAAGAATTCTGTTCTCTTGAAATCTACAGAATTGCTGCATGTGATTTACAACCAGAGGGCCAATTTGATTTTATGGGATGGATCCTACGTAACATGAATGGAGGGATATTAACCTTCCTACCTCTCTTCCCACTACTACCTGCTGTTTCCCCC
>NW_015272175.1:0-378 GCF_001447785.1 Gekko japonicus
GCTAGCAAACAGGCAGGCTTTACAAGCACCTCCTGAAGATCTCAAGGGAGGCAGGGCCCCCACCTCCTCAGGGAGCCCATTCCACAGAGCTGGAGCCACAGGGGGAAAGGGCCTGGGTGCTGGTCAGTGGCAGACGGGCCACCCTGAGTGGTGTGAGAGCCAACAGGTGGCTGCCTGATGATGACCATAGCTGGTGCACAGGGACAGCTGTGGAAGAAGACAGTCCATCTATGTGGGTCCCAGGTCATGAAGGGCTTTAAAGGTCACAACCAGCACCGGGAATTCAACTCAGAAACAGACTGGCAACCAGTGTAGCTGTTTCAAAATGGGCAACATCTGTTCCCAGCGGCAATAGTTGGGCTGCTGCATTCTGGACCA
>NW_015272176.1:0-378 GCF_001447785.1 Gekko japonicus
GGGGGTATAAATCCAACTCATCTTCGTCTTCTTCCAGAAAGCATAATTTATCCAAATTGGCTAAGGCCCTAGGAGTACATGTGGGAAGGGGTCTGAAAAGGAGAGTGGTTCCTTTGTTTGGGGTCTTCTGTGGGAGACTGTTGCATTTTTCGCTCTTGTGCATGCTGTGATGAGGGATGACTGAGGAGAATGAGGCTAGAGGATACTTGCAGGTACATCCGCACCATGCATCCAGCAAGGACCAGGTGTTCCATGGGTTGCAAGTACCTAGTCAGTACCTTCAGTTTAATTAGCTGTATCCAGAACCTGTCTTGGAGCTACCCTAAGCTTGTGCCTTGCAGAAATAAAGTTTAACTAAAGAGTCTGCATACTTCCTTA
>NW_015272177.1:0-378 GCF_001447785.1 Gekko japonicus
GCTCTAAGTCAGCTGTGACTTGACAGTACATGAGCCATAAAAGGCAAACAGGGTCACCTCTAAAGTGGTTTCTCCCTTAGACTTGCAAATCCTACTCAGCCAGTTTTTCAACCTCTGAGATTTCTTCAGGAATTGCTCACAGGGCTTTGTGCTCATCTTGGCAACTCTGAGGGACTAGAAACGTGATTTAAAGAAAACAAAACAAGATTCTCAAACTTACATTTTATGAATAAAAGAATGAACACTATTGCATGCCCTAACTGCCACCCAAATAACTATAACATTAAAAAGAATCACACAGAGAATCCAGCCTAGAGAGATCTGTTGCACAAACACTGGCAGACCACATACCTTCAACCAGTGTTCCCTCTAAGCTGA
>NW_015272178.1:0-378 GCF_001447785.1 Gekko japonicus
AGCTTAGAGGGAACACTGGCCTTGACCTGCTTTTCTATGGAAGCAGAAACATAGAAGGTTTGGGCTTGCTCCTATACACATGGCTGGGAAGTGATCGTATGAAGAGCATCTGCACCCAACTGTACAAGTAAGAGAGGCAGAAACATGGGGGAAGTCAACAACATTTGGTGGACTCATGATGGATGTGAGAAGGTTTTCTAAGCCCTGGTACTTCCAGCATCACACATGGGACCACTAAAAGTTAGTTCCCAATGCACCTGGGCTAACTTATCTTTTCTTACAAGACACGTGGATGCAACACCGCCAGCATCATACTAGAACACAACATGCACTGTTGCTGCATTTCCGCAATGATTTTCCCGCTGTATTCTTGGAAAC
>NW_015272179.1:0-378 GCF_001447785.1 Gekko japonicus
GGCACAGCACAGAGCGGTGTCAGAGCCGCTTCATGTGAGGCAGACGACTGATGACAGGGCTGCTAGCAGAGGGGTGGCCTCCTGGCACAGCAGCAGCAGCCACCCCACTCCCTCTTCCTCCTCGGCTGCTTCTGAGGCCAATGGCACCTCAGCACAGTTGGCCCATGCTGTGGAGTGGTTCTGGAAGCGGGCCAGGGGCAGGCAGGCAGGGACGCCGGCCTCCAGCTCCTCAGGGCTCTGCGTGAGGAAGAAAGAGGAGGCCAAGCAAGGCAGGGCTGGGCTGAGGCAGCACTGGGGCATCGTCGCCTGGGCAGCCGTCAGTGTGGGAGTACCCTGCACCCCCCCCCCGTCTGCTCGGCTGCCACAGAGGCGGCTGCC
>NW_015272180.1:0-378 GCF_001447785.1 Gekko japonicus
CTTTCATAAGTTCCTCCAGCAAAATCCCTCGCCTTCCCCTGTGGGTGGAAAACACTCAAGCGGGACCCACTTAGCAGCGCTTTTAGCAGACCGGAGAGGCCCCACCCGGTCACCTCGGCACCTCGTTTCCCCCTCCCGTAGGTGAAGCCTCTGTTGAACGTGGCCCGTCAGGAGGAGGAGATGAAGGCGAAGGAGGAGGAGCTGAGGAGCGCCATGTCCAAGACGCAGGAACTGGTGGACCGCGTCAAAGAGCTGGAGGAAAAGACCGCCACCCTCAGCCAAGAGAAGAACGACCTGACCATCCAGTTGCAGGCGGTGAGTTGCCGGGCCGGGTTCTAGAACGCCATCGTCTGTTCGCGCGCCCGACATTTTCCCGTG
>NW_015272181.1:0-378 GCF_001447785.1 Gekko japonicus
GCTACAAAACTGCATGGGTTACACACAGATCTCTTATCTCTCTGGTTTTGGCCCTTCTGGGCACCCGTGGAAGACAAGCACCTATCAGAACGTCCATTTGGAATGTTCTTTGTCCCAACTTGGCTTCTGATTGGCTTAGATCACCAATTGCCCAGCACTCTCATGTCTTGAGTGTGTGTGTTTTTCTTTAAAGAAATGTAAAACATACCCTTTCACCCACATTTTTGCTATCCTACATGGAGACTGAGGGTTTGGGCTCTTCCATGAAAGGCATCTGGTATGTGAAGAATGTTGAATACTTACTGTTTTGTGTGGAGCTTATCCCAAAGAGCACTTTAGTGAAAGAATGACTTAGTGGAAGCTGGGTCAAGCAGTGCA
>NW_015272182.1:0-378 GCF_001447785.1 Gekko japonicus
TAGATGACCCTTGCTAGAAGGAAATGGTACAAAAGTTAGTAAAAATGGTGACATAGAAATGCCTTAGCGCTTTATATAAAATCGGTCAGATTTATTTGGCTTTGTATTTAAGGTACAATGATGCAACTGTGTATTAGAGTATTTAAGTAGTACTTTTCAAGTATTTTGTAAACTGGGCCAAAAGAATCTCCTCTTAAGCTTGATATCCTGTGAAAGTGTTACTTTCAAAGATTCTTATTGTCTTGAACTTAGAATCTCTTCTATATTCAGAACATTGGTTTCTAATTTAAAGATTATTTTCATAGATATTGTGCAATAAAGCTATATAGTATGATGTGTTTTAAAGATGCTTTAACTGAAACTTTACATTTGTAAATT
>NW_015272183.1:0-378 GCF_001447785.1 Gekko japonicus
TTTGCAGAGGACACAAAATTGTACAGGACCTTTCATATCAAGATTGGTAAGAATGTTACTGTCACAATGCCATGCTACACCATTAAGTGGGATGATAAATTAGGGAGTTATGGTAGTTTGTATTTTCCTGTAAAATCTCTGAAGATGATTGTGAAGCAGGCTCTTATTAGACATTATGTTTAAATAAATTTTGTAACTTCAGATGTTTCTGGTTTTCTCCTTTATTGGGAGCAAAGTCCATTCTCTAAGAGCAAAGAAAATAAAAGATCTCTCTCGCAGCAGGGATTCACCTGAGACCCAGGTGTAATACAAAGTTGCTAAAATCTATGAGTTTTGGGATTTTGAGGACAAATCCAGGGAGTTGTTTGCAAAATACAT
>NW_015272184.1:0-378 GCF_001447785.1 Gekko japonicus
GCCGGGGGGGGGGGGGTGTCTCTGCTAGTCCTGCCTGCTGCTCCTTTCTGCTGTCTTTCACAGAGTGACAGAGCGACGGAGCAAAGCAGGCATCCCAAGTTATTCTACTCTGCCTCTCTTCTCTTTTTGGACTCCACAAATGCTCTGCTCACCTTTCCGAAACCACAGTGCGTCAGCTTTAACTAGACAACTGTAACAACAGCTAGACACCCAATCAAATACTTGCAGGTCTTTTGTTCAATTTTGTTCTGTTGTTCAATATTGCTCTTCCCTCCCCGTTTCTAGATAACAGGCTGAGTTTAAAAAAAAAATGAAAAGTGTATATAACCAGGGGTGGAAACTAGCCAGGGGGTCAAAAATACAGATTTTACTGACCAA
>NW_015272185.1:0-378 GCF_001447785.1 Gekko japonicus
GGCAAGAGATGTTTAGAAGTGGTTAGGTATGACCTTTTTGGAAAGCGCTTTTGAACATAATTTGGATTCAAAAATACGCTTTTGGGGGGAACTTTAACCCAAATTGGTACTATTTTCCCGACCTCATCCCCTGCAGCCCCATTTCCCCCTCACACATAAAAAAATCAGAAGTATTTAAATCACTATAGCAATTGGTTGGAACAAGGTACTAATGCTCAGCTTTCAATTTTTTTTTTAAAAAAGTATCTTGCCCTTTTCATTATGGAGAAAGGCATAGGCTGCCATATTCGTCTTATAACTCCACAACAATAAGGTCTACAGACTTTTTCAAAAATGAAAGCTGGGAACTAGCAGCAGCAGCAGAAGAGACTGGATTTA
>NW_015272186.1:0-378 GCF_001447785.1 Gekko japonicus
TATAAATATGTTAAATAAATACAAATGTTTGTACACATAAAAATGTTATGTGTGAAATGACCATAAGTGTTTTTATGTTGGATGCATGTTCAAATTAGGTGAAGGGGTTTGAGATACCTGGCCGTGGACCGTGTTCTTAGGATCCAGACTGAAAGCAAGTCCTGATGGCAGAAGCAGTGGTAATCTGGACACTGAGTCAGAGACAGTAGGCAGGACAGGGCAGCACATGTGGGATTTGGGGGAGGCAGGCTCAGACAGGAGCAAAGGCAAGATACAGGATGAGAGAGCAACACACATGTGCTTGCTGCACAGAGGATGAGGTTTTATAAGGGAGAGGGGTAGAGTCAAGCAAGCAGTTGTGGGAAGTCAAAGAAGCAG
>NW_015272187.1:0-378 GCF_001447785.1 Gekko japonicus
ACTTAACCACTACACCAAACTTTGTGTCAATTCAAAACACAAGTCATCTATTAAAGTAACTGTCATGGCTGCAGGTGAGACCCTGTTTGAGGCCACAAGGACTGCAATGTAAAAATCAACAATATCATTTTCTACAACAGCAAAAATATTGAACTTGGTACTTATGGTTTACTCTAAGGTTGTATAAAGACTCCTGCCCATTTTAAATCACTAGGCTTTATGGTTTTGACCACCAGTTAGCAGGTACTTCTATTTAGGAATCATCTAAAGAATATTATAACAAAATTTGGATTTAAATTAGTCATTTAAAGTGGCCTTTTCCTTCTCTGCCATTTAAATCAATCCACCCAGGGGAAGTAGCATTCTATAAACGGTACC
>NW_015272188.1:0-378 GCF_001447785.1 Gekko japonicus
ACTCTTCTTATCATCATGTGAAGCACCCCCCTCTTCCATCAATTGACTCCTTACAAGGAAAAGAAAAGGGGAACAACGATATTAGGGTGGATCACCCATCTTCCAAGTAGCTGTCCTTCAACTCAACTCAAGTAGCTCTTCTGTTGAAACTCAAGTCAAGTTGGAATTCCAACTCAAGTTGGCTCTTCCGTTGCCCTGAGGCTCTTATATTGGAGGAAGGTTTGGAGCTTGAGCCAAAAGGATTGCTGGCGTATAAATGTTTGGAAGGGCAGAATAAGGGTGTGATCCACCTCATTACCAGGGCCATCCTAAGCGGAGTTACACTTTTCTAAGTCCGTTGGCGTCAATGGGTTTGGTGGTGGTGGAAAGTGCCATCAA
>NW_015272189.1:0-378 GCF_001447785.1 Gekko japonicus
TAGAAAATCTCCACTGAATTCCACCAGTTCATTTCCCTTTTAAGTGTACCCTAAGGGGATAATGAAATTGTGATTTATTGCACATACCAGAAATATGCTTTCCCTCAGTGGTATTCTAAAATCCATAATTTAAATGAGCCGTTTCAGCATTCTCTCCTTCCAGAGATTGGGTTTCCCCCTCTTAGGGCCAGTTTTGCTGGTTATTGAAATAAGACTTTTATGGATATCCCCGCAGTTGTGATGGATAATAAACCTACCAAGCGTAGCCTAGATTTGCTGCTGCACAGAAACAGACCTTGTTTCTGCTGCAGAGACATTCTTCTGGCACAGACGTAAAATTCCTTCACCTTCATAGCTCACCTTACCCCTTGCTGTTGG
>NW_015272190.1:0-378 GCF_001447785.1 Gekko japonicus
AAATAGTAGGGAAGTTTATCTGGGAGTCCAAAAAGCCTAGAATTAAGTTGAAAAATCTACAAAGATTAAAAGACAAAGGTGGATGTGCATTACCCAATTGGCAACTATACTATTTCGCAGCTTCCATGGTATGGTTAAAAGATTGGGCAAAATTAGAAAATAAAAGAGCACTAACGTTGGAAGGGGAAGGGCTAGCAATGGGATGGCACGCATACCTTTGGTATGATAAGGTAAAAATACACGCAAACTTTCATACAAATATAATTAGGCGGGCATTATTTAAAGTGTGGAATGTAATAAAGGAAAAGAATTACACTAAATTGCCACTATGGGTATCACCTTTAGAGGCTTTTACATTACCAACATTAGTAACAATGA
>NW_015272191.1:0-378 GCF_001447785.1 Gekko japonicus
AACAGGTTGTTAATTTGTGCATCTTGATACTGCTGATCTTTCATCACTTTCCTCAGTCATTTGGAATGTGAATTCATACAAATAATCTCATCGGGTTGTTCAAAGCTTTTCAGAGATTTTATAGTAACTGGGCATTTTCTATCCTGTTACTTTGGTCCAACTGCAATGTTGCACATCTTTTGGGATTGCTTTTGGATTTATTCTAGTATAAATACATACATAAAAATGCTACATCTAAATAATGTTACACATCTAAATGTGTCAACCAGGCAACTTGTTTAAAGATGATATCATAAAGTGGAGAAAACAGGATCTGGGAAGCCAACAGACAAATCTACACACAGGTTTTTTAGAGACATCACTCTGCCAACAAAAGTC
>NW_015272192.1:0-378 GCF_001447785.1 Gekko japonicus
CCCCCAATAAGGGTGTTATAGGAGTGGTGGGATCTTTCTTCCTCTCGCTCGCTGCCTTTCCCTCCATGTTCCCTTGTGTGATGATGATGATGATAAACTCGAGTAGGAAGCATCTTTTTCGTGTTCTGCTCAGCGCGATGGACGAATGGAGGCAGCAGAAAGGGTGGGGGTGTGCTTAGAAAAACTCGAGAAGGCCTCCTCTTGCGGAGGGAAAGGATTGGTGTCGCGTAACCGGGGGGGGGAGGGCTCTTTGGGCCTGATCGACCGGGCCCTTGAGGCTCGTTTTGGTTCTGTTCTGCCAGCGAAGGCGAACCGCCCCTTCTCCAGCCAGGCCTTAACATATGTACAGGAGCAAGGGCCCCTTCCCCAGGATCTCAA
>NW_015272193.1:0-378 GCF_001447785.1 Gekko japonicus
GTGTGTGTGTGTGTGACAGTCTCTTTATTAAGTAAATACCAGCCTCTTGCTGCCTTCTCAGAGTGGTATGCAAAGGAACAGTGGCATACAATACTTTGGCAAAGAACTGGGTGACCCGGATAAAGGATCCGTAGCTGGCCAGGCGTGGGATACCTGAAGCCAGGAGACCTTTGCGTCAACTGTGTATGAGAGAGAAAGAGTGATGCTGAGATCGAGCGCATGGATGCATGAGGCCATTTCCCAGTGGGCTTTAAACATTTTGTCAGTGACAAGTGGCAGTGAGTGTTCAGCAAGAGGACTGGGAAGTAGTGAATGCTGGGAAATAGCTTGTGGTGTTGTGAGGTCACTAGCTTGTGAAGAAGAGGAGGAGGAGGAGGA
>NW_015272194.1:0-378 GCF_001447785.1 Gekko japonicus
GGCATCTCTATGGTTTCACCCTGTCCTTTCTCCATCTTGATTGACTCTTTGGTTTCTCTCGCTGCTGCTTCAGAAAACGCAGGCAATCCACATGAATGCTGAGGATTTTTATGGTAAAACAGATGCTGGGTATCTCACATGTGCATTAATTATTTTTTTTTTGCTTTGAGCTCTGCCCGCAGGGCATCCGAGCAGTACAGAAGTCGCCAACCCCTTTCTCTGTAAATTGGATTCTAATTTTGTTTTTGTGTGTCTACTTGGGCTGAAAATTGAGACTAATGAGAGAGTTTTTTAAAACATGGCTTTGCTTGTAATTGGGGAGATGACAGGCAGGCAGTCACCAGAGTGCGCAGGCCACACACCCAGGAGGACAGCTGG
>NW_015272195.1:0-378 GCF_001447785.1 Gekko japonicus
TCTTAAAGGTGCCACTGGACTCAAAATATCATGGAATACCTTGACCTCTTTCAATGGAAAAAGTCATATCTGCTTCCACCTGTTTAAGAGTATCTCTTTGTCTTCAAAGTTTAATATTAATGGCTATGAGAAATCTTGTTGCTGTATAAGCTATTGAGGAATGAAATAGACTTGGCTAAGAGATTTGGTACATAAGTGCTGTGAAGGAACATCTTTTAAGATAAAGCTCCCAGGGGTATCCAGGAGTTCCTGCTTCCCTAAATAATCTTGTAGATTCTGGGTTGATAGGCTAACAACTTTGGAACAAGTGGCATCCTTTTAGGTAAATTAATATAGTAGGAAAGTCTGTTGCAGCAGAGAAATGCAGTTAACAGCTAT
>NW_015272196.1:0-378 GCF_001447785.1 Gekko japonicus
TTCTTCAGATACATCGAAACAGATTTCCACAAGCATTACATGTAGGTAGAAGGGGGGCGGTTAGTTGCCAGGAAGGCCTAATTAAGAGTCGATGCACGAGCAACATGTGATAAGTATAGCTAATATTGGATTAACGCAGGTGGTAAGAACAAAATATCATCACCATCGGGTCCAGGGGATCTGCTCTACCTTGCCTTACCAAAACACACAGAGGAGAATCCTCCTAAATAAGACAAGAGGGCTTCCTGTCTCACCTGTGAGGGTCCGACTCCTTAAGACAGTCTGTCAGGATGTAGCTGATCTTCTCGCCTTCTCGAGTCAAGCCCTATCCAAAAAATGAGAAAGAGGTTCTATAGTTAAGCTGCTTTCCACAAAAGA
>NW_015272197.1:0-378 GCF_001447785.1 Gekko japonicus
AACAAGAATATTGGTGGCTGTAATTTCAGGTGGTCTGGTCCAATATCTTCCTTCTAAAATTTGTCATGGGTCTATAGCATTGCATCGTTATACTGATGTAATAGCTACTGGAATTAGCCTCACCACTGTAGTGTTCATACTTCCTCCTTCTCCATTCTTGCTCAACAGTATCCAAACATTTCAAAACTCCTTAAGATTCCTAATTACTTGAATTGATTCAAACTGGAGAAAGAAAAACTGAACTATTACTTAACAATGATAAAGCCGAGGTCTTGTAAGCTCAGTGTTCTAGTCAGAGTTAAATACACTCCTGGTGATTTATAGAATTACATAAGGCTTTCAGTTAACACTGATTTTTTTACTATGGGATGAAAGGAG
>NW_015272198.1:0-378 GCF_001447785.1 Gekko japonicus
CAGCTCCCAAGGACTGTGTGATCTGCAATTGCGGGTCAAATTCCTACAAAGCAAATAGCCTCGCTTCCCACCCCACCCCCCACGTTATCTCCCGTGTGTGACCGCAACCACAATTAATCACTTAAATCAGGTAGAAGATAAGTGCCTTCATTTTTGTGGCAAGTAAGGAACTGGAAGTCAAGAGGTCCCAGTGCACAAAGATGGGATCTTCCATTCACCAAAGAACGGTTTTACATTTTGCTCTTCAACACTGCATGAGAGAAGTGGAACGAAAAACCCAGAGAGGTCTTTCCACTTGTGCAAGAGTTTCTCAGGAAACTGCCCAATTTCTTGCTCCAGCAAGCACGTAAGAACTCCCATAGAACCTGATATAGTGCA
>NW_015272199.1:0-378 GCF_001447785.1 Gekko japonicus
CCCGCAGGGTCTGAAGACCGGCATGTATTACCTGAGGACGAAGCCAGCCGCGAACCCCATCCAGTTCACCCTGAACAAGGAGAAGCTGAAGGAGAAGAGCTCCAAGGAGGAGGAGGAGAAGGAGCGGAACAAGGCGGCCATGGTGTGCTCCCTGGAGAACAGGGACGAGTGCCTCATGTGCGGCTCGTAAGGGGCTGCCAGGCGCATCCACAACAACACACACCCCGCCCCCGGTTAGTTAGTTCTAGGGTAGATTGGGGGTGTGTGGAGAAGCGGCCACTCTCTCTGCCTTGGTGGAGGCCAAGAAGGGAGGGGGCTTGTATTCCCCTGAGCTGGCAAAGCTGTGTCTGGTTTAGGGGAGGGGCTGTCCTGGGGGGG
>NW_015272200.1:0-378 GCF_001447785.1 Gekko japonicus
CTGTTCTGTGCACCCAGGAATTGACAATTGAAACACTATAACTGAATGAACCCAGCAAATGCTCTGTGATATTGTATATCATTTCAAGCCTCCTTACTGAATAATGTTATCCTATGCAAGAAACTTCTTAGGGGCTTTTTCAGTAGTGGCAACTGGCTTGTGGAATGCCCTTCCCCTTGTGGCTCCTCTGTGCCTATGTCGCTTTCTTTTATGCCCCAGGCCAAAATGTTTCTATTCACCAAGGCATTTATTTATTTTATTTTATTGATTCAGTGTAAGGGGTTGGTTTTTAACATGCTTTCAGCCTGAAAAGTGTTGTTTTAAGCTGCCTATGGTCAGTTTTTGTGATCTATATTTTTATGTTGGGCTGGGTTTTTT
>NW_015272201.1:0-378 GCF_001447785.1 Gekko japonicus
CCCCCTCTTCGCTCACCTTTCTCTGGTTTCTCTTCTTCACCGGGACCTGTAGAATGAAAAGAAGGGAACAGGACCACTGTGAATCAATAGCTACAAACACACTCCTGGCCAATTTATTGATCCCGTGAGGACAAAGAATGATTCAGGTCAATAGGTATCACAGCATGCTTCCCTCGCATCCCCTGTGAGCACTACGTATGAACAAGACCTCTACAATCCTACATGTTCTTTAGAAGAACAAATACTGTTAATTTTAATATTGTATACATTAATCAAATGAATGTAAGATCTAATATTTATAAATAACATTGAAGCCATCAATATAATTTTTTCTGAAGAAGGAAAATATGTTGTGGGGTTAGAACAGATAAAAGGAAG
>NW_015272202.1:0-378 GCF_001447785.1 Gekko japonicus
GGAAAAACTACATAAATGTCAATTTTATAGTTCCTTAAAGAATTACATTCCTCAGACATGATGAGCTATATCAGTCTTGCACAACTTTGCATCTGATCAGTGACATCAAAGTAAAGTTTTTATTTTGTTTTTAGTGGTGCTTTCTTTGTCTTAGACCCCAGGCTGACCAACTACAATTATCACTAGTCTGCTGTGACTGTTAATTATTTTGCAGCTAAAATTGCCTATAACTATTCTGGATCGAGGTTGAATACAATATGAATACCAAATAGTCCCTTGAATTCCCTTGCAGTTATTGGGGTGGATTTCAGCGATTTTAATGTAAGGCTGTAGACAATGTGCTTCAGTAGGTTCTGTCTGCTGTCTATATTCTATATC
>NW_015272203.1:0-378 GCF_001447785.1 Gekko japonicus
CCAGCAGACAAACCAGCGACCCTGTGTTCAGTTCTTTCTTTCCAGTTGCATAACAGAGTAGAACTTCATGGTACCCTGATGTCATCATGCTATGTGATTGCCCCACCCAACACTAGTTATAGGTGCGGGAATGGAAAAATACTTAGGAATATAAAAGACTTTAACATCCTTCCCACAGTGAACTCAGGGCAGCACAGCTCTTCCTGTTTATCCAAACAACCTATGAGGTGGGCTAGGCTGAGAGAGAGATGGGCCCAAGGTCACCCTGTGGGCTTCATGACTAAGAGAGAAGATGAACCCTAGTCAAACACTACATCTGCATTGGCTCTAATACATTGTACCATAAGTACAGCCTGGAAGGTGAGAACACAACATATA
>NW_015272204.1:0-378 GCF_001447785.1 Gekko japonicus
TGATTGGGCAGGTTTTCCCCTCCCTTTCCCTCCTTCATTGTGAAAGAATAGAAGGCAAAGGCCTGCCAAGGAGAACCTTGAACGTGGGAGAGTGAAACAGATGCTTGGTGCAAGCTGGGGGAAATGACAGAGGGATAAGCAGAATGGGGGAGTGAGGTAGAGAGTTGCCGGCCATCTTTCATGGCACTCCTTCACGAAGTGTTATTTTATTTTCCCCTTCCCTTTGGCAGGAGGACGTATGTGTGTGTTCCATCCACTGGAGCCCTCTAGCTTTCCTTCCTCTTAGGGTTACCAACTTGCCACCGTCCAGCTTGAGGCTGAAGTTCTCCCAGAATTACAAGTGATCTCTATACTACAAAAATCAGTTCCCCTGGAGGA
>NW_015272205.1:0-378 GCF_001447785.1 Gekko japonicus
CCAGCCAGAGTAGACAATACTAACCTTGATAGGATAAGGCAGCTTCACAGGTTCATGTAACTTAGTATCCTGAATCATTCAGAGGCAGGGCTTAAGCATAGTGCCTGAAATAGTCAAATTGCATTAAACAAAAAGAATGCTAAAAGTAATACGACTTGAGTAGACATTTCCAGGTGTTTGATTAAGGCTGTGATCCTATGCAAAAAGTCCACACATGGGGTGAAAGGGAGAGAGAAAAACCACACTTCATCACAGCCTGAGACTCCCAGGTCTGATAAACTGAAGTTTCAAGCCCACTACTGAGCCTGTTTGTTCATATATTTGAGAAATAAGCCATGTCTATCTGCACTAGAAGAGCAAGATTAGAGTCCAGTAGCA
>NW_015272206.1:0-378 GCF_001447785.1 Gekko japonicus
AGACTTCCCATGCAGTTGGGCAAATTCATAGAGCAAGTGGGTTTTGAGGATCATGCCACCCATATTTCTCACGTGGCTGCTGGTCCCATTTGAATTGGCCATATGAGTAATCAAATGAACGGTTAGTGAGCTTGTCTACGGTGCAGGCCTGCTCTGTGTGACAAGAACCATTGCCTTTGGCAGGAGTTCCCTGAGAATAATAATATACAGGACTGCAGCTGTATTCAGACAAGTTCTGAAAGCAGACACTCACTCACTTCATTTGTACCCTGCCTTGTTTTCCAGTGGGGACCCAAAATGCCTTAGAACATTCTCCTGTACTCACTCCATTTTATCCTCATATTTTATCTTAGTGGTTAGGAGCATGGACTCTAATCT
>NW_015272207.1:0-378 GCF_001447785.1 Gekko japonicus
GAGATTTCACTTAAAGAAACTGGCCTTTGATCAAATCACACTCTCGGGCCCTGAAAGCAAGTTCCTCTTGGGCCTCACCCTTTACCATTCTGGTCTGTATTTCCTGGATCAAATGCTATCAAATGAAAGCTATCAAATGAGACACATATCTTGCTGTTGGGTATTGACGTTTTGGGGAGAGCGTGATCCATTCCTGACTCCCTTTCTCGTCATGTTTCTGTCTCCATGTATTATCTGTAAAGTTCTTTTGAAAGCCCATTTAACATAGCTGATCATTTTGTCCTTTTATTTCCTACATTTTTATTGTTGTGCATTTCACACAAAGAACTCTGGAAAACCGTTTTGCTTTGTTGCCTCAGACAGTGACTGGTTTTGTTG
>NW_015272208.1:0-378 GCF_001447785.1 Gekko japonicus
TGACCATGCAAAAATTGGCCAAGCATTTGCGATACAATTTAGAACATTCAGTGATCGCAAATGCTCACCAGCCATAGAATTCAGATAGACAGACTGGGCAAGGCTGGGATGCTACAGTAACAAGCCACAACTTTCCCCCTCTTCCCAAGTAGAATGGAGACAACCAAGGAAATTGCCTCCTTTAGAGCATGCCTTTCCTGTGTGATAGATTGAATAAACAGTAGTCAGCAGGTAGACGAGGAGGTTATCCATAAGAAAGCTGTGTGTGAATGCACCTATGGAAGACATTTGCAGTGTGATCTAGAATAAATTCTCAGTCTAATGTGAACTTTTAATCATTGGAGAATGCTTCTTGCAATTTGGGATCAAACTGTGATT
>NW_015272209.1:0-378 GCF_001447785.1 Gekko japonicus
CCACTTGAGCCACCGCAGCTCCCTCAGAGAAGGTTCTAGAGGGAATGAAATGCTGAGAACAGCCAAGCGACAGTTCCAAGAATAAAAGCCCCTAACAAGCTCCTAAGATTTTAGAAAATTCTGGAAGGGGAGATATGGGGTTGTGTGGGGTTTCCACATTGTTCCCCTACCCCCATTCCTCGTGGGCTTCCAGCTTGTTATTATATCTAATAGTAATCTGTCTTTGTGGATAACAATATCTGCAAAAACTGGGCCATCCGTCGGCAGGGTTGGGGCTGCTCCCTACGTGGGGCTCTCCAGGTGTGTCAAAAAATAAGTCCTTTATCAATTAGCCAAAAAGAAGAAAAAGACTTTAAATAACCAGCCCAATGAGAACAA
>NW_015272210.1:0-378 GCF_001447785.1 Gekko japonicus
TGTTTGTTTGTTTTGTAGAGAAGAATCAAAAGACAAAAATCAGGCGAGGAGAAGGTTCTCTACAAACTGCAGAATTTTACAGAAGTTTGGGACACCTTTGAATTGATTGATGAAGAAGTTGAGGAAAGGAGACTTCCAACAGATTGGGATGATATTTACCTCCAGTAGTACATTTTGGGAGGCACTGGATTTGTGTCTTTCTGTGTTGAGATGGATCTTGTATTACCTTTGATTACACCTATTTTTGAAGAAAGCAAGCAACCTTCATCCTCTGCTGAGCACAGAGCTGTCATGTGGTACTTTGCAGAATAGAAGAAGACAGCTCCCTGCTCCAAGGAGATAACTAGTTAAAATGCTGCACTAGGGAGACAACAGAGT
>NW_015272211.1:0-378 GCF_001447785.1 Gekko japonicus
TTGAGCTGCAACAGGCAGCCTCCTCTGAGGCAACAGATTCGGCAGATCAAATGCTCCAATCACATCCAATGCACAGACAAGGCAGAACATAGCTCCCCACTGGAGTCTGATTGGAAAGAGGCAAAGCCTGTGAGTCATACAGAGATGCAACAGACAGCCTCATCCATAAGTGTGTGTTTTCATAGCCAGCTGACCTATCTCATTATAGAGTTGGGGAAACTACAGAGAAGGGCAGTTCAAATAAAGGAGGCGAAGCCTCTTTCCCAAGAGAATGCCTTTTGTTGTGGGAGAAAAGATGATTGGGATACATGGCTTATAAGATCTCACTTGGTGTGCAGAAATTAGATCAGGATCCCCAGTGTGGTGCCTGTGGGCACC
>NW_015272212.1:0-378 GCF_001447785.1 Gekko japonicus
ATTTTGCTAGTCTTCAAGGTGCTCCTGGATTTCTGCTCTTTTCTATGGCTGCACAAAGCTTAGTCAGGCTATCAAGGTCAGTCTGGCCTACTTTGAGAGCCCTGGGGATCTCCTGAAATGATGACTGATCTTCAGACAATAGAAATCAGCTTGGTCTGGAGACAATGGCTGCCTTGGAGGGTGGATGCTCTATGGCCTTACGCCCTGCTGAGGTCCCTCCCCTCCCCAAAACTCATGCTCCCCAGGCCCCGCCTCCAAAATCTCCTGGAAGTTCCAGACCTTCTGGCAACCCCATTGGCAGCTGCTCTCCAGTGTCTCAGGAAGAGGTCTCTTCTATCACCTCCAGGGCACATTCCGTAGAAAAAGAGGTGCAGGAGC
>NW_015272213.1:0-378 GCF_001447785.1 Gekko japonicus
CATGTTCATTGCATTGATAGCTGTCTGTACCTCTCATTTTTGCGTTAGAAGAACATTACCTTTTAACCTGCAAAGACAGAGATGCACCGTTGTTGAATGCATTGTTGTTCAGTGTTGGCTTATTCTAAACATTGGGTTGGACCCAGCCAACTGTCTCACTCACCCAGTTCCCCTCCTTATTAAGTCTCTGCCCCACACAGCTTTTGTCCAGGCCCATTCTATGATCTACAGTGTAGCCTTTTTGATGGTCAGAGGGGACCTCCTCCTCCCCTTTTCATCACTGGAAAAGCTGGTTGGATCCAACCAAACGTGGAGAACAGCAGGATGCAAGAGTTCTTTTGAATGTTTTCAATTATCCAGAATCCTGGCATATAAGCT
>NW_015272214.1:0-378 GCF_001447785.1 Gekko japonicus
AGGCACAAGGAGAGAACACACTGAAAACTATTTGATACTTTACACAGATCATTCTGTTTTCAGTTCCTGAACAAAGATGACCCTTTCATAAATGAGATGGTTCAGTTGTGGATAAAAAGCGCCAGAAGTTGCCCTGACCAAGTGGCTACTGTGCAGGTGCAAAACCACCTGGCCTGGTGCTGCGCTCCAGGTGAACTTTACCGGGGACCGTCAAGGGCCTCCAATCAGGAGCTTGCTTTGCATGTAATTGAGGGTGTTTGAACATACTGAACTTCGCCCAGCAATTGAGTCCATGTCAAAGTTCCCAGCATGCCTAATGCTTATTCCCTTTTCATAATTTCCTCTGAACACAGAAGTTGGGCCTGTTCCCGTTCCTTG
>NW_015272215.1:0-378 GCF_001447785.1 Gekko japonicus
GGCTCTCTGCCAATACAAGTATCTATCTGCCTCTCTGCCAATAGTCAAGAGGGGCCCCCTGTGTGGATAGGTAAATTCACACAATGGGGCCAGCCACAGCTACGCTATAGAGCTCTGAAAACATTGAGTAACCCCAAGGTTTACAGAAAAAAACTTAGTTGCGGGGGGGGGGAATGAAGGGGGGGGTACACTCCCCAAAGTTAATAGCCTATGTCTGCACATGGACACACACACCAAAAACAAACAACAACTAGCCTTTATTTGGCATTTGGGGTTGCCTTAGCAACCCAAATCCACCTATACCAATACAGCTAGGAACAGGAGAGGTAAGGAAACTGAGGCCAGCTCTGACTTCTCCCTCCACCTGCTGTCTTCTCT
>NW_015272216.1:0-378 GCF_001447785.1 Gekko japonicus
GCTAAAATGGTCAGTAGTATTTATAGGCTAAAAGTGGTGTATGAGTATGTCTGTATTTCGTTTGGTTTCTGTGCATTGGGGGTGTATAATAAACTTCATTACTGTGGTATTATATGGCATTTATAATCAACTACGCTTCTTCTTGGTTTCTGGGTTTTTTTCAAAAAAACAAAACAATACAGAGGATGTCAGATAGCTCTGAAAGTCAAATGACAATAGAAGAAAGAAAACACCTGATTAGCGTCCGCGAAGAAGCTTGGAAAGCGAAGGGAAAAGGAGCAGCCAATGACTCAACACAGTTCACTGTGGCTGGCAGAATGGTCAAAAAAGGTCTGTAAGGAAATTCTTCATCCACTTTGTGTGTGTGTGTGTGTGTGT
>NW_015272217.1:0-378 GCF_001447785.1 Gekko japonicus
AGGTCAAAAAGGTTGGGGATCCCTGTTCTAGGCTCTGCCATCCTGGAGGTATCACGGGTAGGAACTGGGACCTTATGCATTAAAGAACATGGACTCTGCTCTGAACCACGGACCTTCTGCGCACTGCTGGAGCATAATTTCCTGGTCTTTACGCAAGGTCTGTGCCATGCGTTGCCTTTTCAGAGCTGGCTCCTCAAGGCTACATTGGGGGTCTCTGAAATGCCCTTAAAACCCTGGAGGGATTCTTTTGCAGTACTTATTATGGGATGGAGGCAAATCGGAGAGTAGCCCACTCAGCTGTATTATTTTCTTCCCACTGTATCAAGAGTATTATCTTTCCTTCGGACAAGGGGACTATATTTTTTACTACGCCTTTTT
>NW_015272218.1:0-378 GCF_001447785.1 Gekko japonicus
TTAGGGGATATAATGTTAATGCTCTGGAGCGATGATTTGTATATTAAAACTGTGGTTCTTGTCGCGCTTTCAATCTATGCCGGTAAAGGTACTGAGCTGAACTGTTTACTTCCATGTGACAGAGAGCTACACATGTCTACATCGCTGATTCTTGCCCTTTCTCTGCAGACAGGAGCCCACGATGGGGGCTGAGAACCTCTCTTCTGTCACAGAATTCATTCTGGTAGGACTCACCAACCATCGCAAGACACAAATTCTTCTCTTCCTGGTCATCCTCCTCATCTATGCCCTCACCGTGGTGGGGAACCTCGTGATCATCATGCTGGTACAAGGCGACGCCTCCCTCCACACCCCCATGTACTTCTTCCTCTCAAATCT
>NW_015272219.1:0-378 GCF_001447785.1 Gekko japonicus
GGAAATGCATTACACATGTTGCAAGTTCGGCATTCTTTGCATTCTCCTCTCCTTCCCCGCTCTCCTTCCACCCTGGGGGAAAGCGCTCCCGAATTGCATCCATTTATGGAGAAGAGAGCAGGTCAAGCCGGCAGGGTTAGGAGGGAGACCAGGGAAAGGGACGGTCCTGGAAGAGGGAAGACCGGCAGCTCCCCACCCGCCCCAGGGAGGCAGAAGTAATCTGGATCGGAAGTGGATGCCAGGATGACTGTGGTGTCTCCAGAGATCCTCTGCATGTTAGATCCACTCGGAACAGGCATGGCCCTACAGGGCGGAGGACAAATCCCCCCCCCCGGGTGTCAAGAAGCCCATAGAACAGGTGACTCAAATGTGTAGAGA
>NW_015272220.1:0-378 GCF_001447785.1 Gekko japonicus
AGCACACCCACTTGCAAGTTGCCAAAAACTGGAAGCCTGCAGATCCTCCTTCCTGAGCCCTCTTCCCCAGTCCAGATTCTGTCTTCCCACCAGCGTACGGTGCCTCTGGACTTCAGCTTGCTGCCTAGTCCTCCCCCACCACAGCAGCATCTACAGCTTCCTCTGCTTCTTTGCTGCCATCGGCCTCTGCAGCATACCTCCTGACTGTTGTGCGACCTCCCCTAAACTCCAGTTTTTAGATCCTGTGGCCAGCAAGCCAGAGCCAGTAATTAAATCCCCTGGCCAGCAAGCCAAGGGCCATTCTTTTGACAGTGGCAGTGCATCACTTCTGGTCAGTGTTCCTGCTAACCTGGGTTAGTGTGAGCTAGCTCACAGTTT
>NW_015272221.1:0-378 GCF_001447785.1 Gekko japonicus
GTCTTCACCTCTGAGCCACCGCGGCCCCTCTATTAACATACTTAGCAGTTATCATAGCTATAAACAATGAGGTATTCAAGGAAGCCTCTACTGCGTAGCTGAGTCATGGTCCTGGTCCAGCTTGGGCTCGGCATGAACCGGGAGCGGCCGGCTTGCTACGCACACTAATCGTCTCCTTTTACAAGTTTATGTACTTTGACCGTTCATCACCAGCTGGGAGTGGTCTACACCCACTCTGACGGGATCATTTACACCCTTGATTGGAGCTCTGTAGAGTCATGTGGCACACCCACATGGTGGAATGATGTCTGACCTCACACTGTCTTTCTCCCCCACCCCACTCTTGCTTGTATCAGGGTTCTTTTTGTAGCAGGAACT
>NW_015272222.1:0-378 GCF_001447785.1 Gekko japonicus
TCTCTCTCTCTCTCTCCATTCCAGCAGCTATTTCCTGGAGCATCATTGGAATAAGAAATCACTTGGGCGACTTAATGTTTCTGGAAGGAAGATGCAAAGGGTCAAGGTCTTTGGTGTTCTGGATGAGAGCCTTGAGTGGTGCAAAAGTGCTTATAGTGCAGGTAGCATATTGGCACCTACTGCAGTATTGGCACTTCAGCTTCATTATGGCAATCTCTGTGGCCGCTGCTGGCTTCCGGTAGAGCCAAGGCTGGGTGGCTGCTTAGGGCTGGGGTGCCAAATGGTGGCTTGTGCTAAGGTGCATCTAGTGCAGTTAGTGAAGTAGCTTAGAATCTACTGCCCTGAATGCTCCTTCTGGCACAAGCAGCTGACAGCGAG
>NW_015272223.1:0-378 GCF_001447785.1 Gekko japonicus
GGGGGAGTCCCAGGCCCTGTCCTGGAGTTTTTCGGCGTCACCCGGTAGTGACGTCATTGCATCAATCACGTTGGGGGTGAAACCACTATGATTCGAGGGAAAACCATAGAGTTTTCCCTCAAATCATAGAGTGTCCCCCCGCAATGTACCCGGCGTGATGGTCACGTATGGATGTTCCCGACATTTGGGGGGTGGGGTTCCCCCGGGCGGCCTCAATCCGGGTGGTTGCGTAACGGGACCATGGAGCGGGGTTTTCCCCACCCCCCAGGGGGACCTGGGAAGTCTACATCTAGCCCATGATTGGTTTGTGACAGGGGGGGTAATCCTGTTGTTGTTTTTTCCTGCTCACAAAGCATCTTTATGAATGGATGATGGATA
>NW_015272224.1:0-378 GCF_001447785.1 Gekko japonicus
AAAACAAAGTTATCCTCTGCAAGAAGATTGTAAAACAGAGGAGCCCCATCGTAGCCAGCTCTTGGGAACCATCATCCTCTACTAATTTGTTCAGTTTCTGTAATTTACACAGGATGCAGCATTTTAAATCTGAGCGCACAGTGCAATCCATCCCGGTTTTGTTGTCAGCACAAAGAGCTAAGCAGGATGGTGGTATCAAGGAGAAAAATAATAATACAAAACACTGTTAAGACTATTAGTTTATTCTTATTACTTATTAGATTTGTTAATCACCCCTTCCCAGCTAATGCCGGGTTTGGGTGATGTACAAGGCATAGTGCCATAAAATATACAAAACATTAAAAGACTAGATGAAAGATGATCCCAGGTAATGAAAAA
>NW_015272225.1:0-378 GCF_001447785.1 Gekko japonicus
CAAGTATTCCTTAGTGCCGGCATATCCAGTTCAGTTTCCTGGCTTTGTGTTGCCCTCCTCTCTTTACGTTATCGTCAGAAGATGGGGCTAATGCAAGATTTCCGCAGCCTGTCACTCTGACCCATAATGGGTCTGTTTGCCCAGTCTTGATGTACAGACCAGGGGCATCGTTCTGGCACAGTGCCATGAGTTGGGCTGCGGCGGCCATGGGACTTGCATCCATCAGCCTGCGTGAGTCTTAAACACATAAGGTTTAACTGGGAGGAAACTTCGCAGGAATTTTGAAACTGCACAAGCTGTCATGAATGGGAACAGGAGACTGGGGAATTATCGAGATGGAAAAAGTTGCACAAGCTGTTTGAAAACTATTGGGTAATG
>NW_015272226.1:0-378 GCF_001447785.1 Gekko japonicus
AGGTGCTGCCTATTTCTGTGTGCAATGATGAATGCCGTCCTGGCTACAGCAAGAAAAAGAGGGAGGATGCAAAATTTTGCTGCTATGATTGTGGCCTGTGCGCAGAAGGGATGATGTCGGAACAAATGGGTAGGAGATATGATGTAAAAAGATATGAACCATTTCCCAAGTCTATTTAGCAAAACTAATATAATGATGGTACACAAAATATGGGAACTTGGGAGGAAGAGGAAAAACCTTCTGTTCATTGGTTCTTCTTGATTAACAAGATTCTTGAGCATGCATTTCTATTGGATGCCTCACTAAGCCCAAAAAAGTCAGTTTTTGGCAAAGATGAAGGTGGACAGCCGTGTTAAAGGTAAAGGTAAAGGTTTCCCT
>NW_015272227.1:0-378 GCF_001447785.1 Gekko japonicus
ACGTTGAAGCGAAGACTTTCACACACTCAGCTAAGTTGTTTCAAGTACCAAGTAATCAAATCATAAGAGATCACGGTTTGGCGCAGATATAATGCTTCCAATAGATAACCATGATCAAGAATGCACACACTGTTTCCTTCACCATATGAATTCCCCCACCACCACCACCACCCTGATAGGCATGAATCGCACAAGCCCTAATGCTACAAGGTGCCTTGATTAATAAAGCGATCCCACCCAAGTGCATCACATGTCCTTAAAACCAAAACAACACAAAGGGCAAACGGGTTTTGCCATTCACTGGCTTTTTGGGCTGCTTGCCCCGTTTTGAATCCCCGATTAATTGCTTCTTCTCTGAGGGAGCTCAGGCCTCCACTC
>NW_015272228.1:0-378 GCF_001447785.1 Gekko japonicus
TGGGCACCGTTAGAGAGGAAGATGCCGCCCAAGTGCCCTTTCAAGACGGCAGTTCTCTTTTTAACAGCTCGGATGCAAGACAAATTGATTCCGCACTTCTGCAGCAACTGTTTTCTAATCATTTCAATTATAGCAAGGCTCAATTAATGCTAATAAGTTTCATTGATGCAGGAATAAATCTCAGGCTTCTAGTTTAGACTCCCCACCCCCACCCCTGGCAACTGCAAACATCTTTTCACCCCCACCTCTCCACACACACACAGACACACTCTTGCTTCTTGTTCCTCCCTGATAAGTCATAAGCGCTGTCCTTGATGCTCTGGTGAGATGAATGAAGTTTCTTTTCTAATGCAAATCACGGTGAAGTAGAAGGCGGCT
>NW_015272229.1:0-378 GCF_001447785.1 Gekko japonicus
TGACCAACGTACGATAGCCTCAGTTTAGCCATTTAAGCGTCTAGAGAGTGTTCAGGCTTGATTTGCTCTAGGACTCACTTGTTTGTCTAGGGGGTAAGGCCAAATAGGTAAATGGGTAAAGAAACATACAATAAACTGGGACAAAAATCAGCAGAATAAATAGCTGGATACAGACACACTCTGATATGTATGCATTTTTAACAATTTCAGCCTCTGCTTTTCTCTTCTGATAGCCATGAAGTTTTTTTAAGTTAAGAAATATTTTTAACACAGAGATCATTGCATAGGGGATAGTTCAAACGAAGTGAAATACGTTTAAGGAAATTTCAAAGCAATGGCAACTAAAAGTGCTTACATTGACCGGATCCCACTCAAAGT
>NW_015272230.1:0-378 GCF_001447785.1 Gekko japonicus
GTCCCCCGCCAGTGGCTAGGGGGTCCCTAGCAAGCCTACGTGAGTCTTCAAATCAGATTTTGCCAAAGCCACAAGCCTATCTGGTGGCTTTAGGCATAAGAAGAAGAGCCCTGCTGGACCAGAAAAATCCTTCCAGTTTGCTGATTCCAACATGTGCCTGTCCAGGGATACCCAGAAGAGAAAACGGACGGGGCAAAATTCTGTAGGCTGTTTTCACACTCCGGAGGACCATGGAACTTGAAGTTTATGGGATCTGGTTTCATATGATGTTGTTCTGAGTGATATGGTGTGGTGGCAAAGGAGATCCTGGTGTGCGTGAAGGCTGTGGGAGCACTTGGGAGGCCTGGGGAAGCATAGGGTTGCCAACCTCCAGGTGGG
>NW_015272231.1:0-378 GCF_001447785.1 Gekko japonicus
GGGGATTAGAACACAGGACAAAGAGAGGGTAGGATTGCTTTGATGGCTCTCCTGCCAATCTGGCTACCATTTCACTTACCTTAACCCATGTAATGCCCTGTATATATAATAGTTCATCATATCCATACTCCTAAAGTACACATTTTGTAATTGCTGAGATGAATCAAGCTTCCTTGCATGAGGTCAGCTGCAAATTCTAAATTAAATCGGTGTAGAGGATTTGGTTCGGCTAATAGTACCAAGTGAATAAAATCGCTCTTTAGTACAGAGTTCCCTGGAGGTTCCAGGTAGGGAAACCAATTCTCAAGAAGCATTTAATATTCATTCATTCATTCACTCATTAATTTACTTGCAATAATAAATGAAGGGATTTGGCTC
>NW_015272232.1:0-378 GCF_001447785.1 Gekko japonicus
GTAACATAGGGGAATGAAAATGGAACATCGGGGCAATCTGGAAAACACTTGCGTTTGGATTGTACCCATCGTGCTTATTAAAACATTTTAGATTTAAAAAATCATACTTGGCTGTTAAACAGACAAACAAAAGGCTACTTATCCAGGCGTAGAACGCAGGCCAAGATTGTAAAAAGGGGAAGGGGGCTAACGTAAGAGAGGAAAGTGTCTTCCATAAACCAGGTTGTAGTGGCCATAGTGTTGGAAAAACCATTGTTTCCCTTTTAATGTAGTTGTGATCCCAACCTCTGTAAGACTAGGAACATGTGAATCGGCTTTATGCTGCATTAGACCATGCATGGGTCCATCTTGCCAGGTACCCTCTGCTCCAAACGGCAG
>NW_015272233.1:0-378 GCF_001447785.1 Gekko japonicus
GAACCTAAGCAAATGCAAATGATAGTACTAATAATTGTAATCTGCTTAATGTGAGTAATTGTTAAACTGGTGTTTGATTTTGGCTCCAAGGAAGCCATAGGACATACCTGGTGGCCAGAGATGCAACCATAGTATATGTCTCATAAAAACCAGCGAAGCAAACTAGTGCTCCAGTAGCCATGTCAAAAGCTTCTGGAAGATAGGTGAGGCCGCTGAGGTCGTATCTGAGAACTCCTGGCTGCAGTGCGCTCTGATTTCAAAATGGAAGACATCTGCTTATGATCAGAGTGGTCCTTCCTGGTGGCATTATTAACAATTTTTGGTGTTGTAGAATCCATACCAGTGGCTTCTAATCCATAGACCAGAATGCTGTATTTA
>NW_015272234.1:0-378 GCF_001447785.1 Gekko japonicus
AACTTCAGACTTGTTTAGCAGCTGTTTGAGTTGCTTGCTACAAGCTGAGCATATCTTTAATTGGCTCACAGTCTGACTGTGGGAGCTGAACTAGGATTATCCAACTCCTGAACAAGTTTGCTTAGAAATTCACACCATCCTGAATTTTATTGCAGTAAGGAAAAGCAAGGTAGAAATAGATTGTAATTGTTTGGTAGCAATGTCATCTGGATTTTTTTGGATGAGAGCAAATAATAGAAATTCCAGACAAAATGAGGAAACACTTTAGGTTAAGTGAGCATCTTCTGTGGAAATATCTGAACAGTGCCTTGCTATGATAAGCAGACTTACACATGTGCTCTTACATGCTTGGGATATTAATGGGGAGCTTCAGTTTCT
>NW_015272235.1:0-378 GCF_001447785.1 Gekko japonicus
AGAGACCACTGACCCAGTAGTAAAACATGTGATTGTTCACTGTTAAATTAAATGCATTCTTAAATAAATTTACCTCAGGTAATACCTCTTCTGAGGCAGAAAAAAAGTATGTATAAACAATTAGTTCGGAAGCAACTTCTATGTATTTTTCCTGTGGAAATACAAATAGATATTTTAAAGCAGCTTGTCAATCTTCATGAACATTCCCAGAAGAACAACATAATTTGTACACTGCTAAGTATTTGTTCTTCTTTAAAAACAAGTCAACGTGACTATGAAGTCTGCCTATGGGAACTAATAAAAAATTCTTTGGACAACCCACAATAATGTAACAAACACTTCTATTTTTCCCCCAGTGAAGGTAGTGTTTTAAGTATA
>NW_015272236.1:0-378 GCF_001447785.1 Gekko japonicus
CACCCCTCCTGCCACTTGAACCATGACGTGAGGGGGAGTTCCATTCTTTGAATGGATGAACCTTCACAGGGTGGATTTTATCATCGGCCGGAATGGCTAGCCCCTTCGTTCCTCCGTGGACCCTTGCAGTGGATAGTATTGCTTATATTATTCACCAGAGACATGAAGCAAAGTCAGTTCATGTAACTGGGCAGGATGACGACGTGACTGTGAGCTGGCTCTGAGGAGTACACACATTTAGAGTTTTTTTAAGAAAAACCTTTGAGAGGCTCATCTCAGTCATGAATAACTCAGTAAATACAATATACCTTTAACTGTCTTTGAAAGTGATTCAAATGTGGAATCCGCTGCCACAGGGTGTCGTGAGGGCCCCAGGAA
>NW_015272237.1:0-378 GCF_001447785.1 Gekko japonicus
AGGCTACCCTGGGCTATCCAGGGCAGGGCTGACACTTACTTTGAACCAATTATTGCTTGCGTTTAGGGGGAGTTGGTTCCAATTCACAGCAACTGAGAACTGTTATATTTAAGTCCAGTTCCTATTCACTAAGAGATCAATAAAAACCCACCCATCTCTGAATGGCTTTGTGGTTCAAGTTCAGTTTGCCTCTCTGATGACACCATTTATTTTTATGCCCCTTTTGCAGTGTGGAATTCACTAATCACTCATCCAGGACGACCTAATCAGTGACAAGAAAAAAACCAGGGAAGGGGGAAAAAACCCCAAAGAGGGAGCGGCAGTTAGAATCATCACTACCGGTGCACATATTTCAGAGTGCATCCTCCAACCTCAATT
>NW_015272238.1:0-378 GCF_001447785.1 Gekko japonicus
TTTTGGCATCTAATCCTTATTCTCCTCATTCCCCACATTACGTCCAGGACTGACCCCGGACCCAGGAGCAGATTGGGAAGCAAAAACAGCCCTGGAAAAGGGCTGGGCGTGGGCTTGGGTAGAGCAATGGAGAGACGAAAGGCCCAGAGCATGCTTCCGGAAGAGGCTGTCAAGCTAGTTGTGGCAGCCCACGATAGCCTCACTCACACATGGCCAGGGCTGGCTTGCTGCAGTGCGGAGGCATCTCCTGCCCACCTCACACAGGGCTGTCTTGCATGAGGAGAGCCTTGCCTCACTCATGGCTGGGCGTCTCGGCTCCCCCATCAGCCCACTGGGACTTTTCCAGGTAGCCTTAATGGCCAATCTGCCCCTGCCCAG
>NW_015272239.1:0-378 GCF_001447785.1 Gekko japonicus
TTTTGATTTGCCAGCAAAGGACTTTGCATTCAAATCCTCCCCTAGGTTTTAAAAGGAATGACGTTAACTGTGGATGTACAAACAGGAGTTGAGACAAGCGGTTATTAGTTCAGTAACAAGTTTACCCTCCACAGAAACCGGGCAGTATCTAACCCGCCTGTTCCACCGGCTCAATCAGCTTTGCTCGCTGTTTGAGCTGTGGTGGTTCCTTTGTATACACACGGTGTAATCTCCCGCCAAAATGTCCCAGCTGACAGGCAGTTCTGCAGGTAAGACAATGCATTTAAATGTTCACATTGATTTGCTCGGGTTGGCCGAGGTCCTGCAAACAGAGATAGCAGCCGCCTCGAGAACGTTTGACACGACATGCGTCGGATG
>NW_015272240.1:0-378 GCF_001447785.1 Gekko japonicus
TCAGGGTAGAGAAAAACAGGGTATAAAAAAGCAATTATCCTCCTCCTCCTCCTCCTCATTGACCTGATAATGAGGTTCACATTGCCAAGCTGGTTTCGAACTGTGGGTGAAGCAGCAGCCACGACTGTGCTTAAAATGTAATATGTGCCTTCACCCGTAGGGTCATAGATATCTAAGTCAGATCTGCCACAGTTACATGCCAAGCTGGGAAGGGAGGACCAGAAGAGTGGAAGTCTTCTCCCAGTCACCAAACTTACCACAACACGCTCCCTCTCTCCAACTGCTTTTCTTTCAACTGAAGCTCATTTCCAGGACCAGAGATGGGTAACAGTCCTTTGATGGACAGATGAAGAGGAGGAGATTGGATTTAATACTACC
>NW_015272241.1:0-378 GCF_001447785.1 Gekko japonicus
GCAGAGAGGCCCTACTGCGAGGGCGGGGGCCGTGACACTCTCCCTGAACACCTTCTGACACGCTTAGAGAAAGTTATTGTAACTACGACTGGAGTTCGGGGGGAAATCACAAACATGATGATTCCAATATACAGTGCTGGAAACTATAGAGGAGATTGGCGGAAAGGATACCCAGAAAGCACTTTTACGACGGGAGGCACATTACACATATTCCATTGGGTCTCTTCGACCAAAAAGATTAAACTCTGAATTGGACTTAAGTTTTCTGTGGCCCAAAATTTTTTAGACTAGCTTAACTAATCCATCCATGACTCATTCTAGTTTTCAAATCTTCAGAAATGTTGTAACCAAGAGCTGGCAACGTTCCATATTGTAGGA
>NW_015272242.1:0-378 GCF_001447785.1 Gekko japonicus
TTGTGACATGCTGAGGCTTCCTTTTGTAGAAACTGAAACTAACATTCCTATTTCACACAGTGTCAGTTTTGTTGCACAGGTGTTACCTTTTCAGTCTTCTTTTACTGTTGCTAAGTTAAGTCCAAAATTCTTCAGTACCATCAAGAGCAAACAAAGGTTGTGACACAGTTGGAAACTAAACTAAGGTTTCCATAGCCACCTTAATTTTCAGTGATATCCATCCAGTCATGTTTACAAAATGTTGCTGCTGTAAATCTATCAGAAGTGAGTTAGCAATGGTCTTATAGCCAGAAATTTGGGAACACACTATGGTTAAAGATCAAGATGAGTTAGTCTGTCCGTAGCAGTTAAGGAGAAGGAGAAGAAGAGAAGAGATTG
>NW_015272243.1:0-378 GCF_001447785.1 Gekko japonicus
AGGGTGGAGTTTGGGGAGGATGTGATGTCCTTTCTGGGTGACGCTCTAGGAATTTAATCTCTGTGGTAATGACCTTAGAGATCTGGGTAACTTCCCAAGGCATCACCGTGGAGGCCATGTTTTTCCTCCTGCTCTTCAGTTTCTTGAGAATGGGGGATTGGGTCTGAGGGGTGGGGGTTTACCCTTCATCGGTGGGTGAAATGGCAGACCCACCTCCCCTCCTTGCTGCTGAAGAGTTCCTAATATGTTGCATTGTTTGTCCAGCTAGCATTTTTATCTTGCCCTTCCTTGTGCATGGTCCATTTTGATTTCACTACAACTGTGCTGTACAAAGTCCTTGTATCCCTCACATGTTCTGCTGATAGATTTTATTTATTT
>NW_015272244.1:0-378 GCF_001447785.1 Gekko japonicus
GGGGGCAAGCAACTTTGGAAATGTCTCTCAAGCCTGAGGCCTGGAGCAAGCTGCGTATATTAGCTGCATGTAATTACCATAATTTGTAGGTCATTTTCGCGGATGTGGTGGATGCCAAGCCGCAACAAACAGACATGTTGCACTCCTGTGATATTCGTGGTTTTGAATTGTTAACCCCAAACATGCAGGAATCATTTGAGTTAGACCCAAAACAAGGCTTCTTTCTGACCAGTTGGTGTTCGAACACAACTTGCCAGGTGTTCTGTTCAGTACTGCTGTGTGTGATTGAGGATGATTTCTCCTGGTTCTACCTTACTAAATCACCCGGCTGATGTTTTGGGCCTGTCATGTAAGGGGGTAGTGGGGACATGGCTTACT
>NW_015272245.1:0-378 GCF_001447785.1 Gekko japonicus
CTTCACAGGTAGGTGCCACCACTGAAAATCCCTGTCTCTGACCACTACCTACCTCATCTCTGAACGTAGGGGTGCAGTGAGCAGGGCTTGTGAGGAAGATGTTAGGTGATGAGTTGGGCAGTGTAGGAAGAGATAGTCCTTCAAGTATCCTGGCCACAAGCCAATTAGGGCCTTGAAGTTAAGCACCAGGACTCTGGGTGCCTAAAAACAAATGGGCAGTCAGTGCTGGGATGATACAATCCTTGTAACCCACCTACCTGATTGTAACTTTAGTGCCACATTTTGGACCAACTGCAATTTATAAACAGCGTTCAAAGTCACATGTAGAGCTTATTATAGTAATCTAGCCAAGATCCTGATGCTGGGAAAGTTTGAAGG
>NW_015272246.1:0-378 GCF_001447785.1 Gekko japonicus
CTAAGAGGCATCTCTTCTGGCAGGGGGTCCTGCAAGAGGAAGAGTCGTCTTTGGACACAGGGGGAGCCAAGGGATGGGCAGGCTTGTGCACACGCCCGTAGAGTCCCTGGCAAGCTCTGGCGTATGCATCAAGTTCTCCCGGGCTTGCAGAAAGCAGAGTGGTCAGTTTCGCAGCCTGGTGGTCTTGGGGAGCTTTTGAAGCCACGTGAAAGGAGCACTCTGGGTGCTGTTTAGAAAGAGAGACCATGGAGGAGAAGTTTCATTCTGCGGCCCTTTTTGTTATCTCTTCTTTTGGTTCTGGCCCAAGTTGAGCCTTACTTGCCCAGTTCCAGGACAGAACTGGTTCCCTGCTTCCCCAGTTGTATGTGTGTCCTCTTT
>NW_015272247.1:0-378 GCF_001447785.1 Gekko japonicus
TCTTCAGTAGGATCTCTTGCTTCAGTCTAGTGGAGGAGAGCCAACACTGGCTTGTTGCTTTGGAGAAGGGATGCTTGGCAATGAAGCAAATGGGTGTCAGGAAGGATCCGGTAGAGCGGGGCCTGATGGACCCAAAAGGCAGGATGGAAGGAAGCATGGTGAGCTGAGGACGCACAGGAGTGACTGCCACCCAGAGCAGGCACGGCTCAGGAGAGTGTGGGGTGGGCCTGACCTTCACTGAGAGGAGGCCAGCGCAAGGGCAGAACTCTGCAATTGCCCCAGACAGGGTGTGATAGGGAGGAGTTTGATGGACAAGACCAGGAAGCCAGGGAGAGACGGGAAAGGTGAATTTCGTTGCCCTGTGCTGAGCAAAAAAAC
>NW_015272248.1:0-378 GCF_001447785.1 Gekko japonicus
AAAAAATATTTTCTTTGTTTCTCCATGATGTATGTCATAACAGCACCTAGAAGAGGCATTTGCCCTCCTTGTGAGAGAAGGAATGCCTCTTCTCTTCTAAGATGGTGCCTACCAGCAACAGATTTATGAGTAAATGGATCATACATAATAATTACTTTTTAAAGAACAGCCTTCTTCCAAAATAAAATGGTGATTAACCAACCTTTAAAGATCTAGTTTTTCTCTGAACATGACAGTAAAGCCAGCTTGGTGTAGTGGTTCAAGTGCTGAACTGGAATCTGGGGAACCCAGGTTTGAACCCTCATTCTGCCAAGGAAGCTCGCTAAGTGACCTTGGGCCAGATACACAAGCTCAGCCTAACCCACCTCACAGGGTTGT
>NW_015272249.1:0-378 GCF_001447785.1 Gekko japonicus
CTATTAATACCAGTACATTCATACCAATACTATTCTGTATGACACCATCAGATCCCACACAATGACACCAAGGGACCCATCCATGATATCATCACCAATGAATCCTAGGATTTGAGATGACACAATATGGAAACCCTCCCCTTATGCACCCCCCCATAAAGTTCCAGAGGACTGGGAGGCAAACTGCTCTTTTGGGAGCAAGATATTGAAGGAGCTTCTTAGAATATGAATTATCTTTTTCTGCTTTTTGCTCAAAATGCATTAGTGTTTATAATACCACGCTCAATAAATTAGCCTTCTGTACATTTTAGATTTTATTTACATTTTAGATCTACATTTTAGCTAGAGATGGGACAGCTTGTGCATATCTAGATTCAG
>NW_015272250.1:0-378 GCF_001447785.1 Gekko japonicus
ACATCATACAAACATGTTTCCTTTGTGTCTCTTTATACCATCAGTACAAAAAAACAGGCAGCTGGAATTGTAATATTCTTACTAAATTTTGCTAATACAGCCGGGGAAGAGGATGACCACCCTTTTCTTCCAAGAGTGGGGAAGCCATCAAAGAAACTGCCGCTTTCCCACTGACGCACAGCAGTCACAAGATCCAGTCATGCCTCTCAGCCTCATTGAGAATCCCTGCCATCTTGCATTTAGTGCAATGCTAGATTGAGACTTTCTTGAGACAAGCTGGTGCAGTGCCCGAATACAAATTCCACAAGAGCAGACACTTCCCACAATGCATATCTCGAACAATGCTGCGTAATGCCTCCTATCTGGTGGGAAACTGCT
>NW_015272251.1:0-378 GCF_001447785.1 Gekko japonicus
AAAAAACAAGGTTAGAATGTAAAAATTGCAATATATTAAAGCACCATTCTGCCTAAGTGTGGTCATTTGTAAGTCTCTTACCTGAATCTTTCTGTAGATTGTGAAGAGATCATGGACCAATGCCTATTCAAATTTTGGATTCTTTTGATTTCTTTATCGTTCAGGGGTAGCCTATACCCCAGCTCATTTAGATGATCCAAGTCTGATGTCATGCTGCTGAATTTTAACATTTGGCGCTGCAGGAAATAAAGAAGTAATAAGTAGAAAAGTACAATTTTGATGAATAACTGCAGGATCGCTCTCCACAACATGTTTGTTATGTTGTGGATTTCCTCCTGTGTAAGATGCCTGTCATATTTTAAGCAGAATTTTAGATTT
>NW_015272252.1:0-378 GCF_001447785.1 Gekko japonicus
GAATTTCCCAACCCGGAGCTGCCAACCGTGCTGATGAGAGAGCCACGTGTGGATTTTCTTTTCTCAGGTGGTGGAAATCTAAACTACTATGAGAAAATGGAAGTGTAGACATTTACATTTTGGGGTTTGGAAAGTTAAAGAGAAACAGTTCAGACACTAACAAGGACCCTGGTCTCTGCAAGAAGTGGAAAAACTCATCCAGAAATCTGCAGACAACGATCATAACTTGTGTGGGCAGCCTGTTGATAGAAACTATAGTTTTAAAGAGTGAAGAATAAATATAGATAAATCATATCTCAATAGCCTACTGCAAATGCTGACCTTTAGATTGAATACATGGAGTGGGTAGAATATATAAGGTAAAGGTAAAGGTTCCCT
>NW_015272253.1:0-378 GCF_001447785.1 Gekko japonicus
GTAGCCTGGGGCTACTTGCATATTTTCCCCAGACTGAAAGTGGGGTGATAGTGTTATGCTGTCCCAAGGTAGCTGTCCCAAGGTACTTTTGAAAGAGAGGAAAAGCTGGGGAATCACATGAAATTCTCAGCATCCTTGCAAAACTACTATTCCCAGGATCCTTTGGCAACTCATGTGTTTTAAAATGGATTAATTTGTTTTATGGAATGCAGCTATGTTTCATGAGGGCTACAAATATACAATTTTTGTTTTATAATACACCTCCCCCCCCCAATAAATGTTAACGGTGAATGTTAAAAACATGTTAGTTTAACATTTCAGATTACTAGAGGCCTTAACAGTGATGAAACTGTCAGTAAAGATATATCCCATCACTAT
>NW_015272254.1:0-378 GCF_001447785.1 Gekko japonicus
ATGGGGTTGCTGTACGTTGGCTGCCACGATGCCACTTTCCACCACCAAGGAGAAGGAGGGGCAGTACAACAACTGCAAAAGAATGTAGGTGATACCACTCAGAGCCACAGCTCACACTGTATGCAGAATGCTTGAGCCCACACTGCTCATGCTGAATATTACTCACTGCTGTCCTTGAGTCCTTTCTGATTCCCCCCCCCCAGCCAGCCTTTCTACAGAGACAGAGGCAACGATGGACACATTTCACAGTGCAATGCCAACGACCTACCAAGTATACAACATAATCAATAACTGTTGTGTGCATCCAGCTGTTCTAGTCTGTGGTGCTCTGTAGTGCTGCAGGGGTCACTCAGCCTGGTTTCTTCAAGGGCCATTTTT
>NW_015272255.1:0-378 GCF_001447785.1 Gekko japonicus
CTATACCTCAGCATCAGTTGGCATTTTTTCCCAAAGATACTAGTGTCCTGGGGGCACTGAAGCTTCCACAAGGTCAGAGCCATGTCCAGAAATACTTGCGTTGTGGCTAGAGCCACTAAAATGTGGCCTGGCAGGTGGGATCACAAGCAAAAATTGGAAAGAGGAGCCCAGTTGGCACATAGATCAGCATAGATACAGGGGCATTCCTTTATATGCCCACTTCTTACCGGTGTCTCCAGCTCTGAGTTTGGGTAACCAAGGCAGTACAAAATCTAAGCGTAACAATTATTTCCATGTAGTCACCCAGGTTGGTCTGAAACAGCAGAACCAATTTAGAACCTAGTGGCACCTTTCAATCCCACAAAGGCTTATTCAAGG
>NW_015272256.1:0-378 GCF_001447785.1 Gekko japonicus
TGCTGAAAATTCACAGCAATCACTACATACTCAGCCATCAACCCCGTTGCAAACCCAATGCAATGCCCCAGACAACATGACAACAATCCACACAGAGATCCCACAGCACAGCCCACAACTACAGTCTCCACGGACACTGACATCATATCATCTAAGAACACGACATATACCTCAGACCCACAATGAAATCTCAGAATACCCTATTCAAACTTCTCCGTCCAACGCAGTAGAATCTCATGATGAAGAGTATCCTGGAACATCACACACCAATGACTCCTTACAACCAAAAATTACATCCCTAAGAAGACAGAATCGCGCCCAACATATGAGACTTAAATTACCTGCATATGCTACCCAAATATTGTTAGGCCGACAACA
>NW_015272257.1:0-378 GCF_001447785.1 Gekko japonicus
TGTACAGTATATGTAGCAGCAATAGGAGGGGGGGTTGCTAGCACAACTCAGGGAGGGAAGGATTAAATCCCCCCTCCCCCATAGCTGCTTTCAATATTAAAACAACACGGGAAGATCTAATTATGGATCCCCCGCATAGCGCATCATTTGGTAACAAATCAGCTGTACATTGGAGTCAGCTTTCTTTCCTGGAAGCTAATTTAAATATCTTCTAATACAAATCAAATTGGATCATTAGCGACTTGAAGTCTGAAGCCTTCCTCCAGCGAAGGAGGTTTCCTCTCATCTGCGTGGCCCTGCCTCTCGTGGAAGAGCCACTTAATCGGAGGAAGCCTCCTTGGAGGATGGCTCCATGGAATGCCTATGAAGGAACACCGC
>NW_015272258.1:0-378 GCF_001447785.1 Gekko japonicus
GAACTAATATAAAACATGAAACAGACTAAGGAACATTACACTTGCTACCACAGGCTGTGGCGAAGCTAGCTTCAGGTGGCTTAAAAACAGGGGAAATTTCATGGAGGATATCTCAACCATCAGACGTTAACCATGATAGTTAAATGAAGCCTCCATATAAGGTAGGAGTATATTTCTTAATACAGAATACTAGGAGAAGCAACAGACTTTTACCACTTCTTGTTAGCTTCCAGAGAAATCTGGCTAGCCCAATATTGGGGTGGGCTTTGGCTCAGTGTTACAGTGTCTACTTTGGATGCAGAAGGTCCTGGGTTCAGTTCCCCAGTATCTCCATTTAAAATGATGAGGCAGAGCCCTGACCTGGATAGCCCAGACAAG
>NW_015272259.1:0-379 GCF_001447785.1 Gekko japonicus
GTGAGCGAGAATTCAGCTGCCAATCAAGTCGACTCCAGAAAAGGAGATTTCCTTTGCAAAACCCCCAACCGTCAGATGTTTTTGTTTTAACATACATTCTACACGGTGATGTGAATGATTCAGATATGCAAGTATTTCGGCTGTTTTGCCTCCTTTCTAGTACTGGTCGCGGGAGAGACATTCTGTGTCTGGGAGATGAGCTTTTCCCACCATCTTCAAACGTTGGCAGATACCTGGAATTAACTCTGCATGATTTCATTCTCTGATTCTCTCTTATATGTTAATGATTCACAGTATGCATCTGAGCTGCCCCTCTGTACCCTGAGGCCTAGTAGCATTGCTCACAGGGGCAGTTTCGTAGAAAAAGAGCTAGGGGAAC
>NW_015272260.1:0-378 GCF_001447785.1 Gekko japonicus
ACACACTCACACATAAACACACACACAGAACCCTGTGGCCTTCCCTGGGTGTGGCCCAGTTTTGCTGCTTTCATGACTGGCAAGGGAGCACAGTTACTTTCATATCTGGTTTGAGAAGAATCCTGGGTATTCTCGTGGAAACGGCTGCCATATGGTACAGGGGTCAGCTAGATCCAAGCACCTTCCTGTGACAGGGGAAGGGACATTCACATGGGTGCTCCCTGCAGATGCTAAGGTAGTTGACACCTCCTGGGTTCTTCTGGAGCGCCTTAGAAGGCGGTAGAGAAAAGCCAGAACCGGCTCTTTGCTTGGGGGTGGAAGAGACTGCTATTGTCAAAGAATCAAATGGGTGTCAGAAACTCCATCGGCAGGCACCAC
>NW_015272261.1:0-378 GCF_001447785.1 Gekko japonicus
GGCTCTTCCACTGAGCCACTGCCCCTCCCATCAGAGAAAAGATTTACAGTCTAAGTTATTTTTTTCTCCTATTCAAATTATAAATGAGTGGGAAATTTCACATTCTTTCGTAAGGTCTCAGGTTAAATCTCTGGCATCCCTGGAGAATCCCAAACAAGGGGACAGAAAAAGGTATTGGACCAAGAAGCCAAAGAGATGCTACCAGTTTTCTGAATTGAACTAGAACGGCCACTGATCTTTTTTTCTGTCATAGGTTTAATATATTGGGGTGAATTTAACCATCCTCCCAATAGCTTTGCTCCAGCCTAAGAAGGCTCCCTCTGACAAAAGTGGTACTTCCTCCAATGGAAGTGTCCTGGCCCTACTGCTGGACCTCCT
>NW_015272262.1:0-378 GCF_001447785.1 Gekko japonicus
TTTGGTCTTTAGCAGTAACTTGGGTAGCAGGGAGCAGTGGCAGCTGTGAGATGAGCACAGGGCTCTTTGCAGAAGGATTGATGAAACTAGCATGACCTTATATGAAGATATATTTTTAAAAAAACCACCCCCAAAACTGCCATCGATCAAACTGAAGATACATCAAATCAAGGTAGCGTTCTGTTTCTAAGAATACCCAAAGACCACGGTGCAAATGATTAAACTAGGTAACTATAGCATCGTGTATAATGTTAATAGTGCATTGTTGCATGTAGATAACGAACTACCTTCATTTGGGAAGTCTAAGTATTCTTTATTGTGATTATCTCTCATACATATAGTACAGAAGTCTCATTATAGACGGTGCTATAGTTACCT
>NW_015272263.1:0-378 GCF_001447785.1 Gekko japonicus
AATGAGTTCGACACCCCTGGTGTAGAGGGTTACCCTCCCGATAACCAAATCTTTCTCCTAGAGTTTCAACGCTAGTCATGTGTGACAATCAGCCCGAAGCGTACCACCTGGACTGCAGATTGGCTATTATTGAATGGAATGTCTACCTAAAAATAAAAGGCAAGTGAGACACATTTTCTGGGCATTACAGGCGTAAGGAATGACCTCACGAGAAGCCAATCAGAAAGCCCCCATTCTCGCCAGCATTCTAAAGCCCTTTATGACATCATTTTGTGCGAGGTCTTTGATACCGGAGCCGCGTTCTCAGATGTGATCTCACCCCTGACCTTACATGGCACTTCTAGGAACAGCTTGCTCAGATTTACTGCTTTTGAGTCG
>NW_015272264.1:0-378 GCF_001447785.1 Gekko japonicus
CCTGCCACAAATTTTCTTAGTCTTTAAAGAGCCCCTGGACTCTAGCTCTTTCCTATTGTAGTGTTATGTATTGCCTATACATAAATAAGCTGAGCTTGAATTACACTCCTATCCATCTCTGGTATTGTAAATAGCGTAACCTGATTGGCTTCTGGTACCGTACTTAACATGTACTCAGTGTAGATTCACTCTGTGTCATCCACACGGAGTCCCCGTGAAAAAGGAGAGGAAGGAAGGAAATGTCTAAATACATAAATAAGTTAAAGAGGCTATAAATGAAGGCTGAACATAAAGTAGGGATGCCAGCTTCCAGGTGGGGCCTGGGGATCCCCCGGAACTACAGGACACCTCCAGACTACAGAGGACAGTTTCCCAGGA
>NW_015272265.1:0-378 GCF_001447785.1 Gekko japonicus
AGTCCGTGCTCGTAACCACTGCACCAAATAGCAAAGGTTAGCCTCAGCGTGCATTCACCCAGAGGCCAGATTTGGGGTTTTGCCAGTGTTGCTTTCCCATCACAATCGATGAAGCACAGAAAGGGAAGGGCAATATGTCTGCTGTCCTGCTCTTCAGGTACCGGTCAGTATCACCGGTTGCTGGAGCTGGCCTTGTGGGCACGCTCCGGGTGATCGCCTTTACTCTCAGGAAAGAGCTGGGGATGAGAAAAGGGCCCCTTGCTGCACCCAAGTCACCCAAGCCCGGCTGGCCCGGTGGGGCCGTGTTGCATTGCTGGGGATGTGCAGGCAAGCCCCCGTCGCCAGACATGAAACTGCCTCCTACTGAGTCAGACCCTC
>NW_015272266.1:0-378 GCF_001447785.1 Gekko japonicus
AGTGTCTTAACATAAATTTTCCATCCACGAAAGGTTTCTCCTAGTGCTAAAACAAAGGCATTCTAGCTCCTAATCTATGTCCTTCAGTTACTATACACAAAGCTTGCTTGTGCTTTGGGAAAGAACAGCAAAGAGATGCCTTCTCAATCACAGAGGATGTTGACAATAAAGAGGAATGTGCTACAGAAAACAATCTTCTCACACACAAAAAATAACATCAGGCTCAGCACCTTTTGCTTCTAGTATTCTTAATATTATAAAATCAATTCCCACCTGAATATTCCAGATGTTCTTAAAATGAGTTTTTCTTTTTACACTTCCCACACCATCTAATCTAATCCCCTTTTGAAGCCATCATTACATCCTCTGGCAGCAAAT
>NW_015272267.1:0-378 GCF_001447785.1 Gekko japonicus
TCTTAACCACTACACCAAACTGGCAAGCGCACAAAAACCAACCTTTGTTTTCTATTGTGCTCAATCCCTGTAAACGAGCTCTTTCCTCCACACCCACTAGCACGTATCCCTGCTCTCTCGCTTGCCTCCTGTCTGTGTGCCTGGGTTGTGACAACCTGATCAGACCCATGGTCTCTCTTTGGATTTATGGGCTGGCACTGCTACTGGATTTTCTGACTCACTCCCCCTCTTCCTCTGCCCAGCGCCCTTCTGTGAACCTCCAGGCCTTCAGCTAGTGTGCGTGTCTGAGGACCAATAAGCAGATGGAAAGCCACAACCTAATCAGTAGGAGCAACAATGTTCCATCTGATGATCCAAGAGACCTCTAGACCACTGGAA
>NW_015272268.1:0-378 GCF_001447785.1 Gekko japonicus
AGTAACCATGTGGTGGATGCTGTTGAGTAGCAGCAAGCAGCCAGCCTGGGAGAGTTATGCAAGTTATGTGGTAGCGTGTCACCTGGTGCTTGCTGCTGGACCTGGTCACAATGAACCTTCCTCCAAAGGCCAAAACAGCCCTGAAAACAGCAATGCACCCTCCACCTGCCATTTACTGACAGAAACCAAAGCTGACAATACTGTTGCATTTGCCACTGAGGAAATTCATTTCTTAAACCTGCAGGTGCTCCTTCTATCATTTGGGGAACTTAACCACATCTTTTTAATTTCAGATTTTTCTACAAAATTGGGGCTTTTCTCAGGTTTGTACAAAGATTTGCCTTATCTGTCCATCTCCCCAGTTTCCAGATTTAAGTA
>NW_015272269.1:0-378 GCF_001447785.1 Gekko japonicus
TTTTTCTGCCACCACTGTTCCAAGTGGTGGCAGAAAACAAGAGGTTGGGGAGGTTGATTCCCTACCCCCAACGGAGGACTGGCGACCCTACTCACTTTGTACAATGAAGTTGCTACTTTTCATACATGTTCTCAGATTGTTTCAAGAATTTGTGATGCAGAATTCTTGCTATTGTGTATTTCCCACGACGTTCTACAAACATGTAACAAAGCACAAATTCAAATGGGCAACAAAACCAATCTACCTCTACGTTACTAAAATTTTTAAAAACAAACATCCATATCAGAATAACCTGAAATCACAGATGTCTAAAGCAGAATATTACCTTATTATTCAGTGTCTGAAAACCTCAAACAAAGGTTACTGAAGTGGATCTAA
>NW_015272270.1:0-378 GCF_001447785.1 Gekko japonicus
GCTTTGGAGGGTGGACTCCATGTCATTATGTCCCAGTGAGGTCCCTCCCCAGGTTCTACCACCAAATCTCCAAGAATGCCCCAACACAGAGTTGGCAGCCTTGCCTGTGAGCTTCCCCAAAGGCATCAGGTATGCCACGATTGATGAGAGAGTACCAGACCAAAAGGACTTTTGGGGTGATCCAGCATATGATCTTGTGCTGTTAAGTGCAATGCCTTCATCTTCCAGGAGGGGGCGACAAAGCAGATAATCCTCCCACCTCTCCCCGGAAGGGTCTAGACTAGAGTCCAGACACCAAAGCCTTAGGACTCTGAATACTATGGACTTTGGACGGTCATGGAAGACACCCTAGGAGGGGCTGCGGCTCAGTGGTAGAGC
>NW_015272271.1:0-378 GCF_001447785.1 Gekko japonicus
TCCCTGCTCCTCCCCCTTACACTGTGATGTGTTTTAACTGAATGAAGAGGTCAGTCGGGACCTAAATGACACAGAGTGTGGTTTTTCCCCCCATAAGCAATGAGTTCCAACATGTTACCTCTCATTTCTACAAGACGAAACCATGCAACGCAGATTACTCAGTCCTGGCGATGTTCTGTGTAATCGTACCCAGAGGCCTGGAAATCCCTTGTCCTTTGCCCTTTGCAGAAACACCCTATATCGTTTCTCTGGAAATCACCACTTTGCCATCCTTCCGTGTGACATCAGTCTCAGGGGGTCTGCAGCAGCCTATGGCTCTAGAGTCAACTCTGGCTTGGCTCGAGTCGTTACCAAATATGGTTCCTTCAGGAAGAAAAT
>NW_015272272.1:0-378 GCF_001447785.1 Gekko japonicus
GGCTTAGAGGGAACATTGGTCTCAACCTGCATGTAGGATTCCATGCTTGAACAAGGTATGTTTGCCTTGTCAGCACATTCACTGTGAAAATATTAGCATGTGCAGTGCAAGCATTTGGGGCTGAGGTATTAGAAACATGCACGATTCCTCCCTGAATTTCAGATTGGTTTCAGAATTGTTGTGAAGAGACCCGAAGAATCCTCTGGGATCATCATGTTCAATCTTGCGCATCAACACTTGAAAAACCAAACCCTAAACTGTGTCTTCTTGATTAATGTGCCTCCCCTTCCACTCTGAGGAAGTTAATGAAGTCCATAACATCCGATACATCTGCCTATAGTCTCCAAGGAAGATGAGTTAGAATTCTCAGAATCTCAA
>NW_015272273.1:0-378 GCF_001447785.1 Gekko japonicus
CAATTAAATAGGAGATTGCCTCTTTGGGTGACAGGGTTAGCTGGCCTTTTGCACACACAAGCTCAGGTTTAAAAAATTCAAAACTGGCAATGGACAATGCACTAGTTCATTCAAGCACAACATCAGGCATGATTACTGATGCCATCTTGGAGCTACCGGATGATGCTAGAAATTACAATTCCATATTTGAAAAGAAGTAAGGAGCAAGCTTAAAAATGTAAGCAATTATGAGATGGCATCTTGGCACTGAAAGCCCCCTTCTGGAAAAAGATGTGTGTTTAGGAAGAGGAACACAAGGATAACTATAAATGCAGCTGGAACAGCCCATTTCTTACATGTGCAAACAAAGGCATAGGTGGGTCAAGTATAGGTTAATTT
>NW_015272274.1:0-378 GCF_001447785.1 Gekko japonicus
ACAGGGCAGAGAGGCCGAGGCTCCCAGACTCATAGGGAAGGCCCTCCAACTCCTTCATCGTCTGGGTTGCCCTCCTGAGTACTTTTTCCAGAACTATAGACTGTGAGAATGATTCACTGATGCGTCAGGGATAAGATTTTTCTGGGCAGGGGAACACACGCAAGCACACAGAACAAAAAGGCCGAGCGCTGCAAAATAACAGTAGATTGTTCTTGGCATCAAAAGGCCGCCAGAGGAGCCAAGAAAGGCTGCCGCTACTGAGGAGCTCCGGCCCAAGGGCACACCCCACCGGGGTCTGGGCCAGGCCTTCTTGGCTTGGTGGCTTCCGGTCCAGGCTCCTGCGGCTCCTTCAGAGGCAACGGACCTTTGATCTGCAGC
>NW_015272275.1:0-378 GCF_001447785.1 Gekko japonicus
GCTATACAACACACACTGCCATACAATAACGATATAATTATTACTACCCTGGCTTCCCTCAAGACTAAGGATGCAGGCAGTCCACTGTTTGAAATGGAAACCCTTTTCTCCAGACTGTGACAACTCCACATCAGACACTTCTTTTTTCATTATGTAATGATAATGTACTTTGCTTTATTACATGCTGTATTCCTGGCTCTTTTAAAATCTCTGCCTATGTTACCTAAGCAATTTCCAAAACTCCTATAAGGTACACCACTATTACCTTTGCATCTTAAAAGTGATAGTACAAAAGGCTTTCTTCCTAAGTCAGTAACTGACTTTGGAAGATGAGGCACATTCTTAAGAAATCTGTGAGCTCCAGTATCCAAAGACAGA
>NW_015272276.1:0-378 GCF_001447785.1 Gekko japonicus
TTTATGCAGTTAGGTTGTGTATATTCCACAATATGAGTTGGATAATATGCAGCACATATTGACCGTACACATTTGAAAGGGGTGTTCTGGCTGAGTGGCAGAGCACACACTTTGTATGTAGAAAGTCTCAGGTTCAATTGCTGCTGTCTCCAGGTAAAAGGGATCTTAGACAACAGGTATTAGAGAAAAATCTTTCTTTCCTTGAGAACCCAGACAGCTGCTTCAATTAGAGTTGGCCATGGTGAGCCAGAGGGAGCAGTGGTATGACTCAGTATAGGGTTACTCATGTGAAATTCTCTGTTTATGTTTTTCATTTTGCGTATATTTCTAGATACCTAGGAATATGTAAAATAACTAGACAGTTTCAGCTTCCATTAA
>NW_015272277.1:0-378 GCF_001447785.1 Gekko japonicus
CCCGCTCTCCCCACCGAGGCAGGCTCAGGTTCATTAGCTTTGGGTCTGCAGGGATTGGCCACTCAGAAATATGAGCCCCCATCATAGAAGGATGCTTGGCTTGGAACCACCCAACCTTCCCCCATGGCAGACATTTAGGGACTAGCTGCCTATCACCCGTGTCATCCATTTTGTGGAGGCACCCACTGTCCCTTCTTAAAATCCCCAAAGGGCCCATGGCCTCATCAGGGTTGAGGGCTCCAGTACAGCTTGTTCATTCCAGCTCCAGCTCCAGATATGGCTGAAAGGAGCCAGGAATCAGCAAGGGTCACTTTCTTTGCACTTTCAGTTAGGAACTGAGATGCAACATGCTTTATCTTACAGAGGCCCCGGTCACAC
>NW_015272278.1:0-378 GCF_001447785.1 Gekko japonicus
CCCCCACCCCCGACATTAACCCACAGACTACTGACCAAAGAATACCATAAACAAAGAATGGTAATGAACCTGCTATGATCATCATATTAATGCACAAAACCAGATCTTCAGCTCTTGGCCTCGTTCCACAAACACTTAAAAGGCAATGCAATTTAAAATAACTTTCTAATGGCAAAGGCGTCCTTTCCAAGTGTACTGTTTTAATAAGGTTGCCACATTTCTCCCTTTGTGTACCGGTTTCACTCAGTGCTGAGTTTGTACCTAATTCCATTTAGTTATTCTAAAATGTATATCCTGCCAACCAACTTATCGGCATGCTCGCGGTGGCCAATACTTCGTTTTAAAATGCAAATAAAATCATATTAAAAAGCAATTAAC
>NW_015272279.1:0-378 GCF_001447785.1 Gekko japonicus
ACATTCATGCCTTTCGCGCGACAAATCCTCCATGTGACTGGGGCCTTTGTGAATCATTTTGTACAGTGTGATTCTATGCAGAAAAGCCCTCTTGAATAACTCAGTTTCCCAGTTTGTGGAAAGCCAGGGGAGCGAACACCCATGCTGGGTTTGCGTGGCTTTACCAGTATTGCTGTGGGGGCTCTGCTTTCCCAAAGAACCGTGGGGGCAGAAACCTTTTTCTAATAAATCAAGAATAGCTATGCAGCAAAGAGCCAGCTGTTCGCACGGCTCACATTAATGCCACACAGCTTTATGAGGCCGGAAGCATCAGAGAACGAATGCTGACACCTTTCACAGATGGTGGATGGGATGAGACCGTTTAGAGACGTTCACCCA
>NW_015272280.1:0-378 GCF_001447785.1 Gekko japonicus
CCTCCCCAGGCTCCACCCCCAAAATCTTAAGGTATTTCCCCAGAGCTGGCTACTCTAGAAGCAAATCTGAACTTTTTTTCAATCATATTTTTTTATGATTTTAGGTTTGTTTGGTTTTTGTACTTTTAAATTCTGCATGGTCTTTGAATCTCTTAATTTTTAAAATTTTGTATGTTGCCACAGCCTTTGGCTTTCAGCAGTAACCAAACTCTGGAATAATGGAAAGGTGTACAAACCAAGATGGGCTCTTGATCAGATAAAGGCCACACCTCCATTGGAAGCAGGACCCATTCTAATTCAAGAAACAATAAGAATTGGGGCTAATGAAAACAAGCCCCTGCCAGTCTCTACCAGGAGCCTGCTGATGTGCTTAACTTC
>NW_015272281.1:0-378 GCF_001447785.1 Gekko japonicus
CCACTGAGCCACAGTCCCTCCCTAAAAATACCACATGATACTAGGTAAACTATTCTAATCTACTGAGGTTGAATCCTCTCCTTCCTCCATTGAGATTCTGTGGTGTATGCAGGTTTCTCCCTCCTGTTTTATCCTCATAACAGGGAGGTCAGGGCTGATGGAGAACAATTGGTCTAAGCTCACCCAACGGGCTTCATGGTAGACGGGGGCAGACTGGCTTACAGGGGAATTTCCTGGTGGGCCGCCGGTGGCCAGGAGGAAGCAGAGCCAAACCTCAGCAACTCTGCCCAAGCCTCAGGAGCCACTTGGCCCGATGCCTCATCAGACATGGCGTTTGGTAACAGGTAGCGTTGCCAGCCCCCAGGTGGGGCCTGGAGA
>NW_015272282.1:0-378 GCF_001447785.1 Gekko japonicus
CGTGCTCCTAACCGCTACACCAAACTGGGCTGTTATGGGTTTGCTCCTGGGAGAAGCTGAGCTGTACCAGAAGTCTCACAACATTCATCTCACGAGAGTTCCACCATTATTTTCTGTTGCCCCGGTAACCCTGCTGGATTCAACACTGATGGCTGAACTCTGGTGTTATCCATTCATTCAGGGAAAAGTTCTGGGAATTCAGGATATTGTAACTCTGCATGCCAGATTATCTGGAAGGGACTGGGTTAGAAGAATTCTCTCCCTCGGGTACACTCAGCAATTGGCTCCACCTTCTCTTTAGTTAGATGGTGAGTCTTTTTGACCATTGGTTGCCTTCTGTTTCTTCTTGTTTTAATAAGTTTATTTGTACATTTTCTA
>NW_015272283.1:0-378 GCF_001447785.1 Gekko japonicus
GCTGGGAAGAACCTACGGGAGAAGTCTACTGCCTTCATGCACCACTTCCTAGAAACACATGACTCTGACTCTTGGGGACAGGGCACTTTTCTAACATAGACCTTTGGTCCAACTCTGTCGGGCTCAGCTGCTGCTCTTTATTGGCTTATGAAACTGGCCACAGAAAGCCTGTCCCAGTAAGGCACTGTTTGAATGAGCCAAGGCAAGAATGTCAAGAACGGGGTAAGTCTGGCCAGTACAGTTTGGTCTGACAATGTTAAGAGCCACCTGGAATGTTCTGATGTAGACCTCTATTCCACAGATCTGGCACACGAATCACATTCCGCTTTTTATCCAGGCAGGCAATGGGACTTCATATTACAATCATGGAACAGCCTT
>NW_015272284.1:0-378 GCF_001447785.1 Gekko japonicus
GATTCCACATCCCGGCCTTGGGCTATACCCATCCCCTTTCCTGGCCCTTCAGTCAAGGGGACCCTGCTAAACTTGTATATTACCTATCAAGTCTAAAAGTGCTGGGGCTGAATGCCAGTGATGCCTCCCTTAACCCAAATTTAATATTGGATGGGGAGGCCAACCTTGACTGTTTCACAAGGATCTGGGGCGGTGAAGGAGGAGGGGGAGATCGCAGAGCCAGCCTATACACCTGGCTCCTGTGCGTGTAACCCGGGAGCCTGGAAGAGGGAAGATCCCTGCACGTGATAACTGATGTGGAGAAGTCCTGCCTGTCAGAGTCTCGCAGCAATCAGTTCCCAACGGTGTCCCTTCAAAAAGGTTTAAGTTTATTGAGTA
>NW_015272285.1:0-378 GCF_001447785.1 Gekko japonicus
AGGATGGAGACCAAAAAAAGAGGACATGTTCTCTAAAACAGTGGACGTCTGGTAACCCGAATTACATCTTCACTTAATAATACGATGGCAGACTGATTACAGAGCGTGTGACTTGGACATTTCCATGGTGATCTTTTCTACAGCCCGTGTAGCAGTTGTTGAGACCCGAAACCTGGCCGAAGCCTCCTGGTTTAGTCGTTCTGAGTCCCCCTCCCCAAATAGCTGTGAATGTGTTTCATCTTGAAGATGCGTGCATTGTCAAAAAGTGCTCCTAAGTGGAGTCGGACACCGACTTGTAGACTTAGGAGGGGCTGTAAAGTTGCATGTCCCTAAGCCTGGGCAAGAACATGGAAAACCTGTAGAATATTTGTTGCTGGA
>NW_015272286.1:0-378 GCF_001447785.1 Gekko japonicus
GACTCTCAAGAGTCTTCTCCAGCACTTAAGATTTCTGTTAAGGATGGGGGAAAGGGCCAAGTCTCCATTCTCCAATGCTTGTCCGCAGGTTCTGGGTGGTGACCAGGAAGTTACTGCCATTACTAGCCAAAGAGCCTCGGAAACAAATTTCTTCTGCCTTCCCAGAAAACGAACACGCAGCATAAAGTAACAAAAAGCAGTCCAGCGTACTCTGTACCACTTTCCCCCTTCTGTCAGGGGGAAGGGAAGACCGGTGAATCACAGGAAAGGATGCATCACAGGAAAAATGAAACATGCAAGGGAAATACATAATGACAATCAATTTATCCATTCCTTATTCCAGAAGTGAATCCTGCTTTCAAGCATTAACTCACATCT
>NW_015272287.1:0-378 GCF_001447785.1 Gekko japonicus
TTTGTAATTTGTTCAAACAGCATTTTCCCTTAACCGGGAAGCATGGAGGATTGGGGGTACTGCGTAAAGTTGATTTTTTTTTTACTGCCCCATCCTTTGTCAACAAAGTTAAAAAATAACCGCTTTAACGCTTAGCTCCGTTAGCAGAATATGTCATCAATCTGTGTCATATAAAAATTCCTGGGTTTGATTTGCTTAACTATTGGTAAATATTATTTTAAACTCCTGTCCCTATTCTGTGTCTTCTGTGCTGTGCTAATGGTAGAATAACACTAGGCAACAATCAAATGCCAATAGCACTCTCCTTCCTCTTTGGTAGGGTGGCTAAAAAGCTGGAGGTAAAATGTCCTGTGCCTTTAAAAGACGCTTAATGCATGG
>NW_015272288.1:0-378 GCF_001447785.1 Gekko japonicus
AACTCCATGGAAGAGGGGAGAAGGAGCTGTACCATACAAACCTGTTGTAAATCATTGTGTTAGTTCCTGTGAAAGGGACTGGAACAGATGTGGTTGTTATACAGAACGAATGAAGGTAGAGGTCAGAGGTTGCAGCTTCTCAAAACAGAATAGATAGGAATTTTGAATATGAATAATGTGCACTGACCTACCTATGGATGTGGCTAAAGCAGCATACCTGCAGGGAGCCAAGGCCTATTTTAAAAATGGAATGGTAATGTTTCTTAATTACTGCCAATATCCAAACTGTATAAAATGACAAGCAGGATTGGAGGTGATGACCTCCCTCCCACCTGAGAAGGGGGCAATAGTTTGTGTGAATAACAGTAGCAGAAAGGT
>NW_015272289.1:0-378 GCF_001447785.1 Gekko japonicus
CCACCACCAAACGCATTAACGTCTTGTTTGCAGAAGGTAACCAGGAGCAAGCTTATAATGTGAGGTGGGGGCGTGGGGAATAAGTGATTTGGATTCAAAGTTAGTAAGACATAACAGGAATGCGTAAATTGCTTCCTTTTGCATGGCAGGATTTTTGGTCTTGAGTTAACAATCTCCTCTGTTCATTTTGAACTATTACGTCCCAAATACCCTGGCCATTGGACATCTGAATACCTGCCAGCTTCTAATTGAACCTGCCCATCCATTATGAACTTGAGGCCTTGATGCTAGCAGTGACACGGCCCATCCATTGCAATATCATGGTGCCCTATTTATGGAACGCCCTCCCAACATGTAGTTGCTTGGTGACTGCTTTCT
>NW_015272290.1:0-377 GCF_001447785.1 Gekko japonicus
AGCAGCAGCCTCCGTGGATTAAAATTCTTCCATTTGATGGAGTGTGGCTCTAGTCCAGGAACGCTTCTGCTAGGAAAAAAAAAATGTTTTTAAGATGCTACAAGGCTCTTCCCACAGGGGTTGAAATCTGGTTGCCAACATTGGATTAGAAGCCCCACTCACCCAGAACCATGTATTGGAAGGACAGAGTGAAAATTTACCTAAGCACACGAATGTGACAACTGGACTTCAACGTGGTGGTTGGTAGACAAGAAGAGCTTACTCGTATGGTACCGCAGGTGTTCAATGGCTTCTTTTAATTCAAGTTCTGTTGGCTGTGTCTCTGTGTCTCAGAATCATTGTGCTGATTTTAGATGAGCTGCTGGGTACAGGCGGTA
>NW_015272291.1:0-377 GCF_001447785.1 Gekko japonicus
CCCACTCACACCTCCCTTCCCACCCCCAGACATCTCCACCTGTCTGTGTGTCATTCCCCTGTCCACTCATGACCTCCTCCCACCACCCCTGCTTACAGCCACCTACTTGCCCTTTCCTCAGAGGCACTGAGTGGTGTGTGAGGCTAGGGATGCCACTATGCTACAGTAGGCCCTGCCAGAAGCCAAAGGCCCTCCACGGTGTGCCACCTCAGGGTATGCTGCTTATGACAGCCTGGAAATAAAGATAATAACCAAAACACCTCTTTCTTATTTGCCTTTTTCGAGGACTTGGCAAAGGAGTATTAAGTATAGCAATCTGCACTGAGCCTGTTAGGAAGGGACTATAGGTCAGTCATAGAGCACATGCTTTGCATGTA
>NW_015272292.1:0-377 GCF_001447785.1 Gekko japonicus
CCAGTTAGTCTCAGTTTAGGGTGCCCCAAAAGAGCCAGTGAAGTATAGGATGTTTTTTGTGTTTTTCAGTGTTTTTCAATGCGATTTGGAGGGTGTTGCAATTGCCCTCTGGTTCCTCTGCTCCAAGGTTTGCTGACAACCAAGCTGTTTCAGAATGTTCCTTTGCAAACTTTCCTTCACAACATTTTTTCTCAAACGTTTCTTCTGACGTTTTCTTCCACTTAGCTATGCAATTGTTCAAATTGTCCTGCTTTCAATTTATAGTTATGACAATTCAGCTTTTCTACATATGTGTGTGCTTCTGGGATGGGGGTAAACAGGTAGGCAGAGAGTTCAGGTGGTTTGTGCTTAGGGTTGCCAAATTTATTTTCGCCGGG
>NW_015272293.1:0-377 GCF_001447785.1 Gekko japonicus
GGCCAGCCCTACAGGGAGGTTGAGTTGGCCTGCCACTCCCTCATAAATCAAGTTATGGGTTTGGAGGACTGCCGAAGTCCCTCACCATTTCTTTTCACAAAAACTACTGCCATGAAACAGAACAGATCTGTAAGCTGCACAAACGGTGCAGTATCCAGCCATTTTCCTTCCAAAAAGGCAGGTGGTGGCTTTGTAAACTGTTTTCTGTTGGGATAAGGAATGTGAACATGATGGAACTGAGAAACGTATGAGACACATCGAGTGTCACCTGCAAGGAGTCATTCTCAATGAACCCTCTGCCTCATTAGACTTTTTCTTGAATTTTATCCTTTTAATTTATTAAATTCATTATTTTAAAACATTTATTAGCCACCTTT
>NW_015272294.1:0-377 GCF_001447785.1 Gekko japonicus
TAACCACTTGAGCCACCGCAGCTGCTTATTTATTATAGAATATTTATTTATTTATTATAGACTTATTATAGAACAACTTAAATTTATTTAACAGAGATAAGAATTGCCCTAGCAATTGGGTTGCGGTTGTTTTCCCTCGACTGCCGATCTCCTTTTCGCGACTTTCTCTCCTTTTTTGCCCACCTGGAGGTCGGCAACCCCTACCAAAACTGACCAGGTGACCGAGTTCTCAGAATTGCATTGCTGTGCCTCTGTTGTTACAAGGTTATTGGAAACGAGAGGTGTGAGAGCCAACAGGCCAGGAGAATGGACACGATTCTGGAGTTTCTGAAGCGAAGAGTTACCGTTTGGTTTGACCACTAGCAAGCGTTCCGTGC
>NW_015272295.1:0-377 GCF_001447785.1 Gekko japonicus
CCCACTGACCTTTCCCCAGAGAGTGGGGACATCTGACCAGATGCTGGCAAGAGATACGCAGACATGGAAGATTCTGCTTAAATGGACTGCCTCTAAAAGATGGGATTCACCAGGCATGACCATGAGCCCCTTCCCATTGCCATAGCGGCCTTCAAGAATGAACGCCTGATAAACATCAAGCCACTAACTCACAACAAACAGACCTGGCCCAACACACCTGCAGCACTGCCTCTTCACAGGATCCTGCCCCTCCTGCCCACACCTTTGCCATCCCTGACTAAGAAACACCAGCCTCACCTGTGTGTTTTCAGGTCATACATGCCCTTCAGCGATGGAGCTTCTGAAAAGTCATGTTCTACCTGTAGCTTCTCCTGATC
>NW_015272296.1:0-377 GCF_001447785.1 Gekko japonicus
GAAGCCCACAAGGACTTGCAGGTGGCATCTCTTTTTCATTTGTATCATCTCCTCCATTATTTCCTCATTCCCTCCCTCAGCAGCTCCCATAGCCTCATTCCTTTTCCTACTTCCTTCTCCCCATCCCCTGGCTGACCTACCTTCAGCTAGTTCCCAGTCTTCAGCTTTCCCTTCTTCCTTCCCCCTTCAAGAAAAGTCTGGCCACGTTCAGAAATCATATGCTGGCTGCCTGGTCTGGCCAAGTTGTGTGAGCTGCAAGTCCCTGTCAGGCCTAGCTCCAGTCAGTCCTCCTCCTCCAAGGGACATGATGGAGTGGACATGGAAGGCACCTTTTCAAGGCTGTTTTGGCCTCCCAGTCCACCCATGCTTCTCCCTGG
>NW_015272297.1:0-377 GCF_001447785.1 Gekko japonicus
AAGTATTTAGCACTACTTGGAGGGGACCCTCTTGGGAAATGTACATTTTCCAAGTATAGGCATTTTTATAAAAAAGATGAAAATGTAGTTTCTATTGTCCCCTTTCAGGTCCCAGCTGCTGCATTCCAAAACATTTACATCTGTTCACAGATCAGTGTATCTACATTCAGTAAGACCAAACTCAGTCTCTTTAACCAATCTGAATGTTTGATAGTCTGCTATAAGAACAAAATGATTTCAGTTTCTAGCATATTGCCCATGTCTTGAAAAAGGGTTGGAAGGTTGTCATAGTGTTTCTTTAGAAGAACTTCCAGGGTTTTTTTGGCAATATTGATAATTAATTTCCCACAGTAAATATAGACTGTATAAAATCCCAA
>NW_015272298.1:0-377 GCF_001447785.1 Gekko japonicus
GGAGATTGAACCTGAGACCAAGCAGAGGCTCAGCCAATGAGCCACAGCCCCTCCAGGCCCTCCCTGGAGAACTCCAGGCCTGAGCTGGAGGTTGCCCACCAGACTGACAGGTCCAGTCTGAATCATACAGTCTGAATCAGGCCTTCCCCCTGCAGCTACTACGTCCTCAAGCAACATGAGCCAGAGACTGGTTCGTCGTTTGGTCTCTTGAGCTTGACTTTTCCTCTTGGGAAGCCATTAATTGAAGGAAGTGTCACCTCAGGTGGGGGGGGCTGAATTAAAGCCAGATGGGAGAAAGAATGCCCCGCGATCCATTTGCCTTGGGTTTTTCCCCATGCCGAGGGCTTGTTTTGTAGGAACTCATTAGCATAATAGGC
>NW_015272299.1:0-377 GCF_001447785.1 Gekko japonicus
CTGCATGCAAAGCAGATACTCTACCACTGGGCCTCTCTCCAAATAGCCTTGAACCCAAATACAAGTGTATATAGAGGTCTCAGTGAAATACACCATTCTACAGTTTCACTGCTGTAAAGGATTCCACCCTGTGCAGATGAAGTCAGTGGATTCGTAGTAGCATCATTCTTAAGAAGCAGAGCTCCTCATCCCCAGAATAGGTGGGAGGTACTTCTCCAAAAAAAAACCCCGGCAACCTGATTTTTCTGTTCCCCATTGTGGCTGCCATCTGTGGTTTCGGTGGCAAACTCTTCAAATGACGTTTTGACCTCCAGTTTGCGCTGGAAGCCAGCTGACAGAAAGTGGAACTTCCAGCGAAAAGCGACTGGATGGAAATA
>NW_015272300.1:0-378 GCF_001447785.1 Gekko japonicus
CGCCCCCCTGGGGGGACTTTGCAAGCCTACTGGAACTGCTGTCCACCGGGCAGTGTGGATGGGGGATCCTAGGACTGCCTACCTGAGGGATGTTCTAGCTCTTTAGCGTTACCCAGGGTGCACCATGGAGAGGTGAACTAGAGTAGCACCCTCAAAAAAGATTAAAAATCTGTATAGTGGTATTTTGTGGGACTGCTGCCCAGTCAGTCCACAAGCATACCCTTACCCATTGTTAGCTGAATTGCTTTATTTACAGCAATTGGCAATTTATAATGGGGTTCTTGCCAATTTATACCAAGGTCCTGATCCCACCAAGGGTTACCAGTAAAGGATTCAAGGCTGTTTTGGATAAAATAGATGTCTTTTACTTAAAAATAT
>NW_015272301.1:0-377 GCF_001447785.1 Gekko japonicus
CCCTCCCATGCCTGGGAAGGAAACTTTGCTGGAGAAAGACCATTCTGCTAAACAACATAACTGCAAATTTCATGCTTTATCTTAAGTTGATCTGCTATGCTTGCAGTTAATTTGCATACACAACAGTGTATTTTGCATTGGTAATGTGATATATTACAGAAACATAATTCCACCCATTCTCCTTTTTCCCATTTCATCTCTTTTCTAGGAATCCCTACAGTGTTCATCGTCATGTGGACAGTATCTAGGATCTACTTAGAGAACACTGGGTAAGTACCAAACAAGGAGCAAATTTCAAAATTTTGTAATCACAAGTTGTTGTTGAGCTTGTCCCATGTCGAAGGTCACCAGCTCTTGGAATGTTAGCATGAGGTTCA
>NW_015272302.1:0-377 GCF_001447785.1 Gekko japonicus
CCCCTCTGTTAAATAACGATGCCACATAATTGTCGTTGTGATTCCCCCCCCCTTGATTCCCTTTCCAGTTCACTCAAAAAATGAGCTGAGTAACCTCAGCTGCTTTTCAGTTCCATTTCTGTGCCACATATGGCTATGTCTGAGGTCAGCAGCTTCCAGTGGAGGTCAAGGAGGAACAATGGCCCTTCAGCGGCAGGTTGGTTTTATCTGAATGTCCCTGGCACTGGCTTCCAAAGCTCCAGCTGAACACTTCTCCACGTATGGGTTTCTAAACCTGCTTTTAACTTCCATCCAGAAATGTTTGTGCCAGAGTCTCCGGCTGTTACATTATCCACACAAGCGACCACTTCAGCACACAGATAGAACCTGCAAAATGG
>NW_015272303.1:0-377 GCF_001447785.1 Gekko japonicus
TTCGAGCAAGGGAACCTTTAACTTTAAATTGTGAGAATCCAGTAGGTCACTCTGTTACTATTTGCATGATCATTCATTGCAAATAGGATTGCTGGAAATATTTTTGGGAGGGGGGACTCAAGGCAGTCAGGATGTGATTAATGCTTCCTACTTTTAAAAAAAGATCTCTGTGTTTATTGAACGCATAATAAAGGTATAAGGTCTCACGCTCAATACTGTTAAAACATGTTCCTTACAATCGTATATAAACTCAAATAAAAACGAAACCGCCAAAGTAGTCATTGATTGAAGTAAAAATTATAGAACACTTACAGAATGGTGGAGTTCATTTCTGAAATGCTCTTGGTATCATAAAGCTGGTGGCTATAATTTGCTTC
>NW_015272304.1:0-377 GCF_001447785.1 Gekko japonicus
CTGGAGGCGATGGAGTGTGTGTAGGTTTCTGGTCTGGATGTGCCTTTAGCTTCCCTTTAAAGTCATTGCTTCTCCGGTTTCACAGGTCTTCCTCCCAGCAGTCTTTTATAAACCGAAGCAGCCAAAGATATCTCGGTGGCTGCGACAGAAAATCCAAATGACGCCCCCCTCGTGATGTGAGAGCTGTAATAATTTAAACATCTGACAATCTGCCACCTGAGGCGGTCACCTCCGCTAGCTTCAGGGTAGATTTAAACCCTGCTCGGAGAAGGAAGGGGATGCTGACAAGATAGTTAATCTTCCCCGGAGCTCTCCATCTGTGCCAGGGTTTACCATTGCTAAATCTGCCTTTTTGTGTGTGTGAACTTGAGTTTTCC
>NW_015272305.1:0-378 GCF_001447785.1 Gekko japonicus
GGTGGCCAAAGTATTTGAGCTTCAGCGTCCAGGTTGATTCTACCTCCCCCGTTTAAGCCAAAAGTTCATGGAAACGTTCCACAAAGTTCCACAGAACAACATGCTAAGATGTCAAGACTCCATTGGCATCAACCATTTCAGCAGGCGAGATTAGCTTTTTCAGACACGGGGTGACCTCCCAGAAGTCCGCGGCCTGCCGAACGACACTGTCCTGTCCGATGGAAACTTTCAAGTCCTCAAAAGCCCGACTCATCAGGACATCATGGTTTTCCTGAGGTGTCCTACTATGGCCAACCATGACAAGGGCCAAGGAAACAGAGCAAGATCTAGATGAAGCTTCCTTATTCTGAGCCAGACCATCAGTCTATCAAGATCAGT
>NW_015272306.1:0-377 GCF_001447785.1 Gekko japonicus
ACGTTGTGGTGCAAACATCACTGACGCTTAAAGAACATTTCTTCTGCCACCACTCCAAGCATCAGCAGGCAACAAGGGGTGCTATAGCCTGAGGCCTGGCAGACCAACTCTTGAAGAAAGGAATAAATACGTATGACAGGACTGCAGTGAATCCACTTTCAGAGAGGTTCTCACACAAATATGTACATTTCTGTTTAGTCCTGAATTAGTGGGGAAAGAATCTCATTGCATTAGAGATGGGAAACATGTCTTATTTCCAAAAGTTAGATACTTGGCCCTTCATTAACTCTGAATCCTAATGAGTCATGTACAGTGCTGTCATAAGAGGAATTACGCCCTTCAAAGCCCATTAATTTTGTTAAGTCGCTCACTTAACA
>NW_015272307.1:0-377 GCF_001447785.1 Gekko japonicus
CGTTGTGCTCCGGAGTTTGCTTAATTTGAAGTCCTGCTTGAGTCTCCATAATAATGGGGACTGGACACTTAACTCGTTTAAGAAGCCAGTGCAAGATTCTCCATGTTCCAAACAGTCTTCCCACAGAGCCTTGCTAAATTTTACAGCAGCCCTACGAAATACACATGCAGTGTCACAAACCAGACCGATTCTCAGCCAAAATCATTTTGCATATTCTCACCTTGTGGGTATTAATTAGTTCCCCAGCTGTGATGTAGACCACTGGTTTGGTGATCATCACCATATCAGAGTACTTGTCTACATTAAACCTGTCCTCTGGTTCAGGTACTGAACAAGCAGCGGTGATGAATTTTCTGAAAGGTACAGAACAAAAACAG
>NW_015272308.1:0-377 GCF_001447785.1 Gekko japonicus
TGCTTTAAACTAGATTGTCATCAAACACCTGCCCTATGAACTTTAAGAAAGTTTTGTTGCTGCTCACAGTAATTGATTATTGTTAAAACAAAAGCAGAAGATGACCTGCTGACTCCAAAATAAAGCTACAACATGCTCAAGGAGCTCAGGTGCAATCAGATTCTCTTTTTGATTTCAAAAGCACTGGTACTGTATACTATAGAGGCATATATGCACATAACTTCTTCCAGCATTCCAGTGAGGAAGCACTTCTACATACTGAAGTTCCTGGGGAACATCAGATTCCCCAAACTCCAGGGGATCACTGGATCAGGGATGTGAAGAACATCCTTGAGACTGGCAGGCAATGTGAAGCTTCTATGTTGGCTAGACATATT
>NW_015272309.1:0-377 GCF_001447785.1 Gekko japonicus
TTGGGTGTGATCCAGCAAGGCTCTTCTTATGTCGAGGCAAATGATAGGTTATTCCATGCCTACAACTCCAGCTATGCTATTATTCTCTATTTACATTAGTCAGAGATTTGCAATCAAGAGGAAACTGGCTGCTGCTCATTTGAATGTACTGATTCATTAAAATGTTTGCAGATTTTAAAAGATCCCCCGCTTGACCACCTGAGATGACAAATCCACACAAAGATGACTACATTGCAATACTAATGATAGAGAAAAGAACTGCCTAACCCACTAGTTTCCATGAAGTTATACCAAGGTACGTGAAGAGAAATAATCCGTCTCTTCAGGATCCTAGAGGAATCATTCTGCCGCGGTGCGGCGGAGCCAGTAGGACATGA
>NW_015272310.1:0-377 GCF_001447785.1 Gekko japonicus
AGACAAAACTGCCTGTTGTCCCACAGCCTGTGAGCACAAACCTTTCCTTTCAGGATGGTTCTCAGGTACAATCTGAAACCCTTTGAGCAGTGCCCTCCTGTTCTATTCTAGGAAAGGAAACATTGTTTCTGTGAACATGCAGAGATTTTCCAGGGACACCAAAGATGACCACCTACTCCAATATGAAATTATGTGACCATTACAAATCTCAGGGGTCCTGTTTCGGGTGCCCCCATTATCTGAAACTAGATGGGTGGCAGACCAAGAAAGGGCTTTCATAGCTGTGGCACCAAAACTGCATTTTCCTTCCCAGGGAGAGTCATCTGCCCCCATCTATCATTGGCCCTATCGGCACCCATATTTTGCCTCGGTTTCTG
>NW_015272311.1:0-377 GCF_001447785.1 Gekko japonicus
CAGTAGAAGACAGCTTCATGTGTGTTCACATGTTATTAGTTCTTGTATGGACAGTCCTGTTCAGGACTGCAATAAAGAGCATGCCAAATATTTAACTGCCACAGTTTCTACCTGAAAACAGGATACAATCCAAACTGGTAGGTTATTGAGTGCCCCTGGCTACAGTCAGTGATATAAGTATCATGTTTTCTACTTGGTTAGAAGACCACAAATCCATCCCATTCCCACCCTTTTCATAAATGTTTTGTAAGAATTCTGGGCAGAGCCAGTTGTCCTATTCAGTGGTTAGTTTTGTCAGCCAGGGTCCAGAGAAGTCCATAGCAAGCACGACATGTGTAGTGATGCTTGAATCTCTGGAGGTGGAAAGTACCTCCAGC
>NW_015272312.1:0-377 GCF_001447785.1 Gekko japonicus
ACTTTGAAAAGGGAAGCAGAGGGAATTAGTTCCTCTGCCTGAAAGATTCTGTCAGTTGCTTCTCGATTGCTGGACATATGGCCAATGCCATATTGACATGGTCTGAATCAACAAAAGATACACTCAGCCTATTTGCAAGGCTTGCCGTTCCCATTTTAGCCAGGTAATATAGGTAATATTGTGCCTTGCTATTTTTGTCTGCTTGTGTTCTCTTAAATAAACTGGCTTGTTCTTCCAAAAGAAAAACTTTTTTTGACATGTGCCATCAAGAAAGGGGGGAATCTTAAATTGGCATACAAATTATAGTTTATGTACAATAATAAAACCTTTTTGTATATAAACTTTTTTAGGGGGGTCATCTTACATTCAGGGTTGTC
>NW_015272313.1:0-377 GCF_001447785.1 Gekko japonicus
GGCCCCGCTCAGCTGGCTTCCTCGCTGGCAAAACGTGGGGGGAGACAGCCCGCCGTGGGGCTTTGGCCTTCAGCCACTAGCAAAGCAAGCAGCGGCTGGTCCATAGATAGGTGGGAAGTCCCATTAGCATAGCCCTGCACTCTCGCCAGCTAAAGTAAACTGTGGCACAGGATTCCTTTGGAGGGCCAAGATGAGCTGATTTAAACCAGCCAAACAACTCCCTGTAAAGAAACAAACAAAAACAGTTTGCATTAATAGTGACAGAGAGTACATCAGGTTAATACACTCCTCTGTTAAAACAAACAAAAACATGCACCTCCCTGCTAGTAGAAAGCTAGCACCGCAAGGAATAGAATGGCCAACACCCTTGGCCTCGA
>NW_015272314.1:0-377 GCF_001447785.1 Gekko japonicus
AACTCAGCTTAGAAGGAACACTGGTGGACTCTCTCTCTCTGTGCCACCCCATCCCTGCTGAGCCCCCTCGCCTCCCCAAGCTCTACCCTCCAGGGGTACAACTCTTGAGTTCTTGGTGGCAGCCCCTGCTCTGTGGCTGTGCAACGTGGGAACGGCTCTCAGAAGAAGGCAGATTATCTGGTTAGACCCTCAGGGAGAGCAGAGGGTGGGTGTTGGGAGTACGGGGAGAAGGTGGGAGTGGCCGGGCAGACTGCGTTTCTCCCAGCCTCTTCTCCCATGCTGGGTTGCCAACTCTCAACTGTGGGAAAATATGTGATGCTGTGCATAAGATGATAGAACTTGAGAGAGACATTCTCCTAGATAAGTTATTATGTTTG
>NW_015272315.1:0-378 GCF_001447785.1 Gekko japonicus
CCACTGTCGAAATCCTCTAAAAAGAAGGGGAAGCTGTTTCAGTTTGGTTTTCTCCAGAATTCTTCTCTGAACCAGAGCTCTGCCAATCCCACTGGCTTCTTGGGAAGGCGTGCCGGACCCTTCCAAAAAATGGGAGTGCAGCCCGGCCCGTTTCTCCTGCCAAGCCACTCACACCAGGCGTTCCCTTAACTCACCTAACTCAAGGCTCCTCCTGTCCTCTGCAGGTCATCAAAGCTATGCCTACAAACTACAGTAACTCAATAGAACTTCTGTATCCATGGGCAGTATACCCCTAATTGCCAGACACTGGGGACAAACACTGGGGAAAGCTGTCACCTCCTTGTGACTTAGAGCTGAGAGCCAGTTTGGTGTAGTGGT
>NW_015272316.1:0-377 GCF_001447785.1 Gekko japonicus
TTTTGGGGGGGATGGGGAGTGAGCCAAAGGGCCCCTGAGACTTTTCAGTACCTGCACCAAACTGCAGTCCCCAGGATTATTTTTGGGGAAGTGCAAGTGCTCTAAAACCAGTATTGTCTTTTAGCAAAGACAAGCCCGGATAACAGACTGGACTGAGAAAGGTCTTGGCTCTCTCCTTTCCTACCCGGAAATGAGAAGTCTTGCAAGAGAAAATGAGGTCTCCTTGCCCTCTGCATGCCCATGGGTGAGTTTTTTCTCTCTCTTCTCTGCCGATCAGCAGAGTGTCCACCGCAGGACTCTGTTGTGGAGGCAAAACCACGGAGTCATTCGGCCGTGCGAGCAGTATGAGGGCTTTGAAGAGATCTGGCTGCCAACTC
>NW_015272317.1:0-377 GCF_001447785.1 Gekko japonicus
AATAATAATAGTAATAATAATAATAATTGAGGCCTACCAGAATAACTGACAACTGCATGATTTTGTAGGAAAAATTGAAGGCTTTCCAAGCTCCAGACTCTTTATTTTTTGCCTTGCCATACTCCCAAAGAGCCCAGTGGTTAACTTGCATGGTTATTCTCTCCCCCGTTTTGTCCTCACAACAACCCTGCAAGGGAGCTTAATCTGAGTGTGTGACTGACTCACGCCCCCCCCCTTTCCCGAGAGGAGTGGAATGGTGTCCGGCTTGCCTAGGTCACATGGTTCGCGCCGCCTGCTTTATCTTCCTGTAAGATCACTGGCTGACATTGCATCACCTTCTTGGATTTTGTTGCAGGGGTCGTTTTGTAGAAAAAGAG
>NW_015272318.1:0-377 GCF_001447785.1 Gekko japonicus
GGAATTTAAAGGGGCCAATATCTTGACACTCCCGTGCTCTACTCCTTCTCATCTGGTCCCATTTCCGATCTCCTCCTCTGTTCTCATCATTCTGCCTACCCTTCCAAAGAAGTGTGGGCATCTGGCACTACAGTGCTTACATCACATTATTGACCAAACCTCCTGGAGTCAAAGGTTATTCCTTGGCAGTATTGGCTTTGGAACTCCCTGCTACTTCTGCCACTGTGTTCTTAATATTCAGTGGTCACAGCCCCTTCTCAGGACCATCGTGCCACTTCCTGATCTTGCCACAGCCTCTGTTTGGCCACTGCCTATCTTGTGAACCTTTTGTCTCACCTGTCTTCCCACGGTTACTGGAGAACAGGAACCAGGCAGCA
>NW_015272319.1:0-377 GCF_001447785.1 Gekko japonicus
GATGACCCTGGAGGTCCCTTCTAAGTCTAAGATTCTATGATTCCAAGGTGTAAAGAGTCATTTAACAGCTGTTGATAGACCTCTCATTCAGGAATCTGTCTAATCCAGGGGTCCCCAACGTGGTGTTCGTGAGTGCCATGGTGCCCACGATCACCTGACTTCGCCCCTGCCAAATGTTTTTGAAGATGGATGGGGCCAGGTTGGCTTCTGATTGGCCACTGGAGGGCTGATTGGCTATGCAAATTAAAACAACATTTTCAGTGATAACTGCACCCCCAGTGTTTGTTCCATTCTCCTCCTCTTCCCCAGTGTGTTTTTCAGATTTTGCCCCTCTTCTCCCATGCACTTGGATTTCTTCTTTGTGTTTTGCCCCAACT
>NW_015272320.1:0-377 GCF_001447785.1 Gekko japonicus
ACCAGATGGAACAGGAGCCCCTTCTTGATAAAAAGCTCTTACAGGCATCCGAACGGCAACCGGGGAGAAATCTGACAAGCTCGCCGAGAACATCAAAAAGGATCCCCTCCAGCTCTTTTTATTTGGTCCACATCATAACCTATTTCGAAACTTTGCTAGTAGGGAAGGAAGAGAGAAAACGGCATGCTTATCGCAACAGCCTCTGGGGAAGGTTCCCTTTGAAGGCACAGAGTGATGATTTATTTCAATTTGCAGGCGACTTCGCACCAAAGCCCCAGGGCAGAGACGGATAGGTCAAAAATAAATAAATATGTAATATCCAATTAAAATCAGATTAAAAGAGCTTTAACACAACAGATGCTTTCCATCCCCCCCCC
>NW_015272321.1:0-377 GCF_001447785.1 Gekko japonicus
GCTGGGAGTCCTCAAGGTAGCTTTAATCAGCAAAAGAAGCCCACGTTGAAAGATCTTTCAAGGGCAGATTTTTGATGGTTTATTTAGAAAAATGCACACAACTTGTGTTACCTGAAATCCGTCCAATGATTCCTTCAGCAGCTCAAATTGCTCAGTTGTGGCTCTCTCTTTGGCTGCTCTGACATGGATTTCCTCTCTCAGCAACTTCTCCGTGCGAGAAAACTCCTTGCTGCTCTTCTTAATTTCACTGATCCACTCGATGATCTGACAAACAGAGAAGAAGCAACACATTCATTATTTTCCCCTTTATTTCTGGGATTTCAACACCCCCTCCAGCCAGCTAAATGGCTAACAGTGCAGTCCTATGCAGAGTTACT
>NW_015272322.1:0-377 GCF_001447785.1 Gekko japonicus
AAAAGAACCATTTGCCTCTAGGCAACACACTCCTGAGAGGATGGCAGTGGCCATCCACATGCCAGGCTGCCTTCTTTGGCACCAGTTGCAATATTCATTGTTATGGTGAAAAAGGAATATTTTCACATTTTTCTCAGTGGTACTACAGGTCAGTAAGTGTTCTGTGTATGTATACATATGAGTGTAAGTACTCACATACATCTGCATGTGTGCACAACTAATACAGCCACTGAAATGTTTGAAAATATCATGCTAAGAGTACTGGATATATATTTTCTGGCAGTGTAAGATTACATATAGTTTTTGGAATGATAATTTAAAACATTATGAATGATACACATTCATATGCACTTTGGCTTAAAATACAGGTAGGTAGT
>NW_015272323.1:0-377 GCF_001447785.1 Gekko japonicus
AGAAGCCAATGGCCTGGCAGGAAAGGGAGTGGTGCAAGACTTTCCGCCAGAACGATGGCAGTGCTGTTATAGAACAGGGCCACAGGTGACTGAAATCTGGAACAAACAAGCTGTAACACCACACAACTCTCTCAGCAATGGAAATCAAAGTGGCTGCTCCCCCAAGATTCAGTTCTGGTGTTTCCCAGAACTGCTTCCCTCCTTCTAGCCATTTATAGAACACTTTGGTTCCTACCTCTATTATCCAAGGCCTTTGCCGTTTCCTGACAACCTTTAGATACTTGCCACGGCTGTGGCCAGATCCTGGGCAGAGAAGATGGAGCTCAGCCAGTTCTACTGCTGTAGAGGCCACCCTCTAAAGCTGCCATTTCCTCCAG
>NW_015272324.1:0-377 GCF_001447785.1 Gekko japonicus
CAGAGAAAATCTCTGCACTTAGCTGAGCAGAGTGGGAGGATCACTCCCTCAAACTGATCACTTAACCATGTATTAGACACTTAAAATCCTACCACAAGGCAATTCAGACTTCACAGATCACCTGCAAGAACACTGCTAAAAACACATATGATACTTCTCTGGCATTCTCCAGGTATGTGTGCGCACACACATACACATAATTAGAAGTGGAGAGAAAATTTGTATTCAGAAGTATAACAGTGCAATGCTAAATCAACTAAAGTAAATTAGCGTAGAAGGATGCAACTCTGCTTGGGATGGCACCATAAATCTCTCAGGCGGGAAAAATTAAGTGGACATGGTAAAATATTCCTAAATAAACAGATTGCAGACTTGTC
>NW_015272325.1:0-377 GCF_001447785.1 Gekko japonicus
ACCTGTGGGATCACCAGGTCCACAGAAGCAGCGTAGGGGGCAAAGCGGGGTCAGCAGTGCCGTTCCCGCCTCTTCTAAACTGAATGGTTGGATACATGTCATGGTCATTCATATTCCTTCATGCCACATATTGTTTCATACATACCCAGTGACAAAAAGAAGCTTGACAGTAAAAGTGGCTGGAAATGATGGCTGCCAGTGAATGGGATGACTGTGTCCTTTGGAAGCATTTGGTGGCTTCCATAAGGGAGGGATGTCACTAAATGCCTTTTGAAGGAGAATATTCCCCATGATATGTTTGTTTCCAACTGTTCATGTCTTCATGACCATTTATAGATAAGGACTTGGGGGGGGGATTTGATTTCCCCCTCTCCTGC
>NW_015272326.1:0-377 GCF_001447785.1 Gekko japonicus
CGCCTTGGCTATTAGATATATAGATATTTACACCATATGTTAAATTTCCCTTGTATACTCTATTCCAAAATCAAATTAATGGACCCTAGGATTTGCATTATATCCTGTTTCCTGTAAACTTTTTCTACAGATGTCAATTTATTCATATACATCGTTTTTCCACAGCAAGCTTTTCATTGTCAGTACTTCCATTTAATCTCTCATTTCCTGGGGGTATTTAAATTAGCTGTTAGAATTAAATTTTCTCACAATTCTGTATGCATAACATTAAACATCATCTTTTAATGAGTCCAAGAAATAAGACTGATGTGTAGAGAGAGAGATCATTCTGTTATCTTGGAAATAATTTTATTTTTGAAAGTTTTAATTTCCCCCCC
>NW_015272327.1:0-377 GCF_001447785.1 Gekko japonicus
CCACAACTATACTGTAAGCCAAGAAAATGCAAATGATGAACTTTGAATAAGCTACTCTGAGTAGCATAAGGTTGTTACGAGGGACTGGTACTGAGATCTCCTAATTATGGTTTTCACAGACTTGATACTTTTTGGAAAATGCTGAACTGATACATCAAGGAAAGAGGTCATATAAACAAGGTGTAGTGGCAACAACTAGCTCACCGCTAAATGCTAGTGGGGAATACTAATGTCATTCTCCCAGCCTGTTGCCCTCTCCTCACAAAAACAGGTTGATTCTTAGGTCCAAGTACACATGTCCAAACTACAACCATTATATCATATCCGGACTATCTCACTTCTATTTCAGTAGTCACCATTTTATGCAATTTATTGCA
>NW_015272328.1:0-377 GCF_001447785.1 Gekko japonicus
TCGACTTCAGTAGGATTCAAATTCTGCTGCGGACGGCACTGTGATTGAGGGGTAGAGCTATAAATAGGGCATGTGTCCCCATGACAGCCTAGGGACATCTGAGCGGCTGGTGCAAGACATTAACTGCTTGAATTCCGGGTCTCTTCAAGATGACAAGTCTTCAGTCCCCGTGAGCCTTGGGTTTGCCTCGATAGCTCAAGCGGGAGAGCAGTCGCTTTGCCTGCAGAAGGTCCCAGGTTCGGTTCCCGGTGTCTCCAGGGGAGAGAGACTGCTGGAATAGGGTTGGGGGAAATTCTTTTTTTCTGCTTGAAGGCTTCAGAAGTTTTTCTGGGCTACTCTGTATTAAGGTACAGGAGCCGCGGTGGCTCAGAGGTTAA
>NW_015272329.1:0-377 GCF_001447785.1 Gekko japonicus
ATGATAATGGTATAAGTAAAATAGTAGTAATATTGACAGTGGCTAATGAAAGATTCTCTATGATTAGGGAGAAATGCTGAAATGGGGTTTAGATAGATTTAGATAGGCATCGTACTTTTAGACGTATTCTACATTTTTGGTATATTCGTATGCATTTTGTATTTTATGCATAATTTTATGATTTTTTTAAAGGACTGTTGAAAAGGCATTGTCTGTGCTTTCAAAACACAGGAAAAATGTCACGCAGCTAGGAAGCATCATTGATAGTAATAGCCATTGCAAAATAGTGTATTAGTGCACAAATCGCCGTCAACCCAGTATGCATTTGGCAAGACCGCTATGGCACCTCCAGCTTGGCACCTGAGTTGTAAGCCAAA
>NW_015272330.1:0-377 GCF_001447785.1 Gekko japonicus
TCATATAGTGTTATGAAAAAACTTTTCTGCTTAGAATTACACAAATAATGACAGAGCAACAACAAATCCTCCCCCCTCCAATAGGACCAATAATACAAATGTGAAAGTAATATATCTTCACTCTGCAGCAGGGCAAAAAACACTCACGCGGACAATTATTAGTGGCTATTCAGAAAAGACACGTTCACCGCAAGGTTGTTTTCTTTGCGTACCCCAACATCTGACCTCTGCCCCGGAGGGACTCGGAGGTCTGTCTCGTGATCTGTTTCCATCAAGATCAACATCCCCAAGTCCTTTCCACTGCTGAGGTCAAGATGACTTTGCCCGCCAATTAAACCGAGCCTTCCCCCTGGGGCAGGAGAACTGACCTGGAGCAT
>NW_015272331.1:0-377 GCF_001447785.1 Gekko japonicus
GGGAACCCTAGCCCTGCCATTTGATGGCCCTAAAAACAAACCCCGGAAGAACCTGACTCTTGGGTCCCAGCCCAGCAGCCTTGATTTTTCTCTTAGACACAACACCAAAGTTCCAGGCCCCACATACCGATTTCGACAGACTCAGTCCAGGCATCTACCACCGTGTATGGCACCAGGGATTCGAGGGTCCCTTTGGCTGCTAAGGCCCCCAGGAAGTTCAGGGCCGATTTGGGGGATGTGGGGCACTGCCCCGAGCACCGGTTCCCATCCATGGCCAGGAAAACGGTATACCTGTGGCAAAGAAGACAAAGAGGGAAAACCGACGTCAGAGAACAAGTAGCTAGAAAGGTGGGTCAGGCAGAAGGCAATGGGGGGGG
>NW_015272332.1:0-377 GCF_001447785.1 Gekko japonicus
AAATGATGCACAGCTTTAGGGCCTAGGCCTACGGCTGGGAGTTCCCGATTTTTAAAATCCTGTGGATAAGGGAAGAACTAATCACATTGATTAATGACGGGCAGATTCGAACCCACTGGAGGGATGTCTCACAAGTACACTCCTAATGAGCCAATTAACAAAAGGTTAGGCGCAGTGCCTCTCCTTCTCCGAGCCCAAGCGGAGGAAAGAAACGTCAGAAAGAATTCGACGCTCCGGCCAAAAATAACCCCGCAAGCCGGTTGCTTGGTACTCCGCTCCTTGACATCTGTACGGTGAAGCAATGCATTATCTGTTGGCCAGCGAAGGCAGCCTCCCTTTGAGTTGCCAAAACCCAGGTTGGGAAATTCCTGGAGATT
>NW_015272333.1:0-377 GCF_001447785.1 Gekko japonicus
CCCCCCTGCAGGCTTCCGAGCGGAGGCTGCGCCCGATTCCCCAGAAGCAGCGGACACTCCATGAGAAGATTCTCGAGGAGATCAAGCAAGAGAGGAAGCTTCGGCCGGTGCAGTCCCAGAAAGGTAAAGCCTCAGGAGACCCTCCCAAGAAGAGCTCTCCTCGCCTGGGTTGGGGGGGGCAAACTCTGGCAGCCGCCCACCCCAGGTCCAAACCGACATCCCAGAATCACGGAGCAAAACCAAAGGCCTGCTGAAGGCCAAGCAAGGAGCACTTGAGGGTTCGAAGTACTTCACATACCTTGTGTTGTGTTGGCATCCTTACAACACCCTTGCTAGGTAGGTCCACACTATTATTGTTATCACCCCCGTACTGCAGC
>NW_015272334.1:0-377 GCF_001447785.1 Gekko japonicus
GAAGGACACCATAGAATAAATTCCATGTAGAATAACAGTAGATTCCCCCCCACACACCTCTGCCACTGCCTTCTGGGACGGCTATTGCTTCAGAGGGAGGGGAGGCAGGGAACTTCCAGGGATGACTCCCAAGCAATTTCTTACCTGGCGTTGAGGTCCCTGATGAATGTGACCGGTGTCTATTTGCAGCTTCCCAAAGTGGGCCATCACAGTGCTATGAAGAAATTAACGGCCAGAGTGACCGGATGGGACACTGCGGCTCCATTGGGACGGGATATCAGAAGTGTCAGTGGCAGTATGTTTTCGATACAACTGAAATAATTTGATGAAATCTTATGTTTCCTATGACGTGGGTTATGTTTGTAAAGTCATCAGGG
>NW_015272335.1:0-377 GCF_001447785.1 Gekko japonicus
GCTCCCGCAGGGAATGACCCCTGCTGCCATCTATTTGTAGTTGGAGAGCTATTTATTAGTTCTTATGGATTTTTAATTGTATACTGTTTTTATTCTAATTGTAACATGCTTCAGGTTTGTTTCTGGAGGAAGGGGGGTTACCGATGTTATAAATAAATACACAAATTGTAGGTATGGCACACATATAATGTTGATTTACAAACACACAAATAACATTGTGAGAAGAAAGGCATACATTTTACAAAAAAGGATCAGGTGCGAGAGAACCAACAGTGGCACCAAAATGTTTAGAAGTGGGAAGCCAAATATGGATTTCCAGGTCGAAACAAACAAACAAAAAAAGACATTTGCAATCATTTATTTATTTCACAAAATTT
>NW_015272336.1:0-377 GCF_001447785.1 Gekko japonicus
GGTGGGGACCACCTGCCACCCACAAGCCCCATCCGGCATGGGCCTTGGCCACGTTCCTGGAACATGGGGCTGGTGCCACACTGGGGAACAGGGCTCAGAAAAGCCACAGCTGGTGCATTGTGGCTCTAGAGCCTCTGAGTGATGTCACTGTTTTACAGAGATCTCAGGTGTGGGCTTGGTCTCTTGAGACTCAGAGTTGATTGGCTGCAGCAGAAGCCACAGTGGCATTTTTCTCAGAGCATAAAAGTAAGCATATAGGTACACACTGTTCTGATATACTAAGTATCCTGTTCTCATGTTTTCTTTAAGAAAAAAATTCCCCTTTAAGAATCTCAGGACTGAAGCCTAATACTCTGAAGCAGCTGGGCCAGTCTCCC
>NW_015272337.1:0-377 GCF_001447785.1 Gekko japonicus
TTGCTCACTGCCATCCTCATGGGCCTTTTGTTCTCCAGGGGCTGAAAAACACGCACAGGGCTCTTTTGAGCAAACTAGATGGGTAGTTAGCGGGACCGGGGTTTTGGCGGGGCAGGGGGGGGCTGTCATGCGGCCTGTTCAGTAACCGTTGCATCCTCCTTCCAGCTTCAGCCTTGTCATTCATCACGTTAATTGGGGAGCACGGGACAGAAGTTCCGCCCAAGGCATTACTCAACTGAATGGCCAAGGTCTTTTATTTTTTAAAAAAAGGAATGAAAGGGATTTGATGGCTGGGGGGAGTTGGAGACACGGGAGTAGCTTTGTCAATGATATGTCAGGGAAAGACAGGTCCTCGCCCCAGGCGTTTGAGCTCATGA
>NW_015272338.1:0-377 GCF_001447785.1 Gekko japonicus
GAGCAAGGGAACCTTTACCTTTTAAACTGTTTAAATCCACATATGTAAAAGAACGATAGTGTACACATTTATATTTAAATAAATACAAAGTGTATGGGAAGAGCATGCTGAACCCCACCCCTCCCAGACCTTTTCTCCCCTCATTTGCATCAATCCAGAAAAGCTAAAAGGGGAGCTTGGAAGATTCAACTAAGAGAGTGGTGCAGGTTCTGCGCCCCTCCCCTGCACATTACTTTTAGAGTTAGACCACCCATGCACATGCACACACACCTCACTTTATATGTGACTGAGAGGGACTGATGGCCCCATCAACCTCAGAAGGTGTGACAATGCCTGACTGTGCCATTCAACCAGTTTGGTGTGGTGGTTAGGAGCAC
>NW_015272339.1:0-377 GCF_001447785.1 Gekko japonicus
CACTTCTTTGGTTCCATAAATGATCTGGCCAGCTTCAAAATGTTACCTCTTGTCGCTCTCTGCTGCTCACTCGGCCTGAGATTAAAATGTCTGCTGAGCAGCATTTGAATTCTGCCGAACTGAAATGTTTCAAGGACAGTGTGAACACACGCTTTGCACTCGGAAGGCTCAAGGCTCAGTCCCTGGTGTGTCTACTTGAAAACTCTCAGAAAGTTGATTTGAGAGAGCCTTTACTCTGACGGAAACACTGGAAACCTGCTCCAGCAGCTGATTGGACAATACCCAACCAGATATATCCATGGTCTAACCAGGCAGAACGCAACTTCGGGGTTCATAACTCGATGTGGTGTTGGAAGAGTCATATTTGTAGTTGAAGA
>NW_015272340.1:0-377 GCF_001447785.1 Gekko japonicus
TTTTGATGAAAATGAGGCTGCTTTATCAGTGACCCAAATGCTGCCAAAGAGGCTCTGTCCAGACCGAGGAGTGAGGCACGCACAGCTTTGCTCAAGGGCCGGGGCCTCCGTCACCTGCGGTGGTCTTTTATCCAACCCTCCCCACCTTGTCTGTTGAACCTGCCTCTGGTAGGGATGTTACTATCGATCTTGTTCCAACAGGCCTTAAGTGTTTGAAAGCTGCTGCTTTTTGGCTTTTAATTGTTGTTGAATGATATTTATCTACAGAAAACTGGAAGTGGTTCTGTGTGAAATGGACAAAGAATAAGAATTAGTAGAGACATGAAGGGGGAAATGATGTTATTTTACTTCTAGAAGAGCGTAGTGGGGCTTGGCGT
>NW_015272341.1:0-377 GCF_001447785.1 Gekko japonicus
CCTGTTGCTACTAAAGGAGAATGGGAAGGACTAGGGAATTCAGTCACAGATCCCCTGCATAATGTGTGATGCATAATGTGTGGTTTGGACCTTAGAGTGACAACATGTCCGTCCCCCCCAAAAAAAAGAGACAGGCTCCTGGTACTACAATAGCTACAGCTTTCTACTCATCTGATTCTCTCAACCATCGTCTGAAGGTGTGAGTTGAATGGGTTTGGTGCCACCTTCTGCAGTATGAGAAAAACACCCCCCTGAGAAAAAGCAACCACATTTTGATGATTCTTCAGAGTGGAGGCAATGCTTTTTGGAGTTACTCTACCCATCATGACATAGTCACATTCATGACCGGCAGCAGGAGGATAAATAAGGCCCAAGCA
>NW_015272342.1:0-377 GCF_001447785.1 Gekko japonicus
TGGGGGGAAAAGGGAAGGCAATTCCATGGGCAACTGTCATTCCCCAAGCAAATGAGGCGTGCTGCACATATACCTTTCAATCGGTCTTCACTTGTAATGATCTTGAAAACGTGCTTCATTTCCTGAACGACGATACCCGTAAGGCCAACATAGGAGGGACATTTTGATTTGGTCACTGCAGAGAGAAAAGCCAGAATCCTGAGATGCTCGGGAGAAAAGATGGGCTTAGAAACATTTTACATCAATTAATTAAATAATTTACATTTTAAAAAATATATTGTTACTTATAGTCCGCTGTTCTCACTGGGACTCAAAGTGGATTGCACAGAGTGAATCAAAACAATCAGCAAGATGGGACATTTAATAACGATATAAAA
>NW_015272343.1:0-377 GCF_001447785.1 Gekko japonicus
AGCTGCATTCTCGTCTTCACCATCCAGATCGGGTTCATCAGTGAATTAGTGATAAAGGCTGAAAAGACGGTGAAACAAAAAGTAGGTCACTCTAGCCAAGGAAAGCTAAAAACAGCATGAGGTCACGCACGGAGCACCTCAACAGAAGTGCAAACGCTGATCCGCATTAACGGACCCTGCAAGCCAACGCCGTTGATGAAGTCGCCCCCTCGTGATCACGCCCACCCCTCGCTTTCCCCAGCCTCTGTTCCAACCCTCTCAAAATAAGCCTACTTGGAAAGGATGCAGAAGAAAGAGTCCTTGGGACGACACCCCAGCAACCTCCATCAGGGGGCGATTCTGCATCGTCTTTTCCCTCCATTGTCTTACCAAAGGTG
>NW_015272344.1:0-377 GCF_001447785.1 Gekko japonicus
AACACTGTCTTCTCTTATGTTCTTATGTACATGTTTGGGTTGTATCTACAGTCTTATGATCAAAATTGACTAAAACTGGCAAATCTTCACCCCCGCAGTCTGATTTGGAAACAGTTTCAGTGGACCAAATTATAAAACAAATGTCTTTTAAAAGTGCTAGATGTTTATACTACACCTCTGAAATCTCATCCCCTTCATACTCTGATAACTCAGCCTCTTTACATACCTAGTTTGATCTAAGATAGTCCATGCAGGTATGGCTAATGGTTCTACTTTTTACCCCATTCAAATAATTCACTGAAAAATCTAGACATTGCTAGAATTTTCAAAAACACCTCTGAAGTCAGCTTTCATCATGGCCAGTGTTCCCTCTAAGC
>NW_015272345.1:0-377 GCF_001447785.1 Gekko japonicus
AGATTCGAACCTGGGTTTCCCAGATCCCTGGGTTTCCCACAGTGGAGCCATCAATCAGTCGATGAATGCCACAGCCGCTTTATTCAACTGACCCACTGTGCTTGTGTGTGAGAGAAGCGTAGTTCCTTATCACCAGGATGGTGTCTATGCAATGCATGTAGTTTATACATGCATAGGATGCTGTGCCCACATTTGGATGAATACACGTAGCTGGGGTGGCAAGGTCAGGGTGCTTGTACTCAAGCAGGGAACCATTCAGCCCTGCTCCCTCTCTCTGCACGTGGCTTCATCCACTAACGTCAAGGAGCTGATCCTTTGCCTTGAGTCCACTAGTGCCTTAGTGGGTCACTGATGACCTCCGTTAATTCAATAAGCAT
>NW_015272346.1:0-377 GCF_001447785.1 Gekko japonicus
GATATTACGGCATGCGGCTACTGCTGAAAATGGCATCCTTGTGTCCACTTTTGCACAGTTCTTTTTGTATTGTTTACTAGAACTTCCTTGCAACCTGACGGCACAGCATGGTATGTTTTCCAGCCAGCAACAGTCACTGATATGTGGAACAAATGTAGAGAAACATGCAGTGTTGTGCTGTATGGACATGGGTGATTTCTTCAAGACCATGCAAGAGGAAGAGCAGAAACTGATGCACAGTTGCTGTTTTCAATGGCAGCTATGTGTGTGAAGTAACATTTCAGTTTAGTCACTGAAGAATCTCTTTCTCATGCCCTTTTCCCAACTCTCTCCTGAAGAAGCCCAGAGAGGTATACATGAACACATGAATCTGCCTT
>NW_015272347.1:0-377 GCF_001447785.1 Gekko japonicus
TGTGCCTGTGTAGGCTCTTATGGGAGAATCTTGCTAACCAATGTATAACACTCAAAAATTCACACATGTGCTTGTAACTGTGTAACTAGCAACCCAATTATGATTCAAGCCGTAGGAGTTCATCCCTTGCTAATGTACAAGTGGATAAATCAGAAGATCACAGTTCATCTACATCATATTGTCCCTTATTCCAATTTGCAGAGGGGAAACTTTTCACATGTTTGCTTCAAAAAGAACACTAGAGCAGATGACAGTCGTAGGAAGATGCAGCATGAGAAAATTGCTCACAGTCTCTTATTTCTCAAATCAGTGTTATAGTCAGTACATTTGTAAGGCAGGAAATAAAAGGTATATTCAGCCCCTTCATAATGTATTTT
>NW_015272348.1:0-378 GCF_001447785.1 Gekko japonicus
AAGGTCATCCAGCAGCTGCAAGTGGCACACATGACCAAAGGTATTATTACTTCCTTCGGGGGGAAAAATCCCAGCCTTTTTATCAAAATCACTGCCCGCAGCACAAAAGCAGTGCCCCGATGCCGTGGCACTAATGACTCCATTTAGAAAGAAGGGCTCTTGACAATGTCTGGACAGCCCTTTTTTATTTGCTAGCATAGCGAGCAAGTTTTGGGACTGGACGGAAAATGCACCTCCCCACCTGGGACCAATAAAAGAGCTAAAAATACAAAAGGAAGGCAGAAAAGAACACTTAGAGAGTAAAAATCCTAGAGCGAGAGAATGAACACCACTCAAAGTGAGCAGGGGTGGGTGTTCAAGGCAATTACATTTCACTTT
>NW_015272349.1:0-377 GCF_001447785.1 Gekko japonicus
ACAAGCAAACATAAAGGCTGTGAAATTAAGGACTTTTAACATACTATACTTATAAGTATATTTTGCTTCAAAATAAATATTTCCAGACTCACATCCAAAACAGACAGTTATATAATACACAACACATTAATTATTGCTAAATCAAATCAGTCTCTACAGTGGACACAATGTACTATGCTTTCCATTATAAATTCTGCACAATCTCATCTAAATAGTACTGTTATGCAAGCAAACCACTCAATTTTCCTGATTCCTAACGTTCTGCTGAGAAATACAGGAGTTCACTTAGCTGACCACCGTACATTTCAGCATGGATTTGGACTCTACAAAATTAGTGGGGATAATTACACCATGGTCTAGTGGTACTGGGTATACTG
>NW_015272350.1:0-377 GCF_001447785.1 Gekko japonicus
TGTTGTGAGGATAAAATGGAAGGGGGGGATGATGTTAGCTGCTTTGGGTCCTCCTTGGAGAGAAAGGTGGGATATAAATAAATATTGTTGGATGGAGGACTGATGACATGCACACGTTAGACAAATCAAACCATTGGTAGCGGCTTTTAAAACGAGAGTTCAGCAGCCAGCCTCCCTTCCAGGCAGACTGTTCAACTGCATTAAATTCAATCTTGTTGGACACTGTTAAAATGAACTTTTGTGAAAGCCCACTCAGCTTGGAACTGTCTCATGTATGACATCGGTACTAGTTCCCTACAGGTTTTCATGCCATAATTTTCCATTGTATAATTTGTTTAAATCCCCATCTTTTATTTATTTATTTATTATCAAATTTG
>NW_015272351.1:0-377 GCF_001447785.1 Gekko japonicus
TTTGCAATTTTTATTCAAAATGGTTGCATAGCGAAGATGTGACAATCCCACCCCACCCCCCCAAGAAGTTGTGTAGACAGTCAGCAGAGGAAAAGCTGTACCACCAATAGGCAGAGGAAGAGCATCACAAATCTCATCAAGTTCAGCAACCAGGTTAGGTTAAGTGGGGGGCTTAACTAGTATTGCCCAGCGGTTTCACGAGTTGTGTAGATCCTTCTTGCCTTGAAGGATCTTAGAGAGCAAAGGGACGTTTCCTGACAGCCCAAGGAACCAATAATCCAACTGATCGGCTAGCCACAGTAGAACGTCCAGGGACTGCTACATTCGCGTATCATCGTGAAGGGGTGGGACGTGGCCCTCCCTGTCCGGGGCTAACA
>NW_015272352.1:0-377 GCF_001447785.1 Gekko japonicus
TATTACTACTGCAAAATATTAATCCTTAAACCCTTCACAGTTTCTCATAAAGTTCTGACAAAATGTTGTAAATACGTCATACCTTTGGTTGTCATCACCAAAGGAAAAAACTAACCTCTAATCCCAGCCTAATTTTTTTGCGATTTCTCTTAATCTCATGATTACTTTGAAAAGCTTAATATAATTGATTATTGGAGCCAGTATTGAAAGAAGCTGGTTAAGAGATTATTTATCACCACTGAATGAAGTAAATATATAAGCAAGCAGCAGCATGAACTTAATGCATTTTATATGATATAGCAAAAAAATTTCTGAAGTGAAATGATCGATCTCCTCTGTACCCGTTTAGTGTAGTGATTAAGAGCAGTGGACTCTAA
>NW_015272353.1:0-377 GCF_001447785.1 Gekko japonicus
TGGCTGAGAATGAAAACCTTGTTTCTAGTAGCCATTACTTCAGCGAGAAGAGTTTCTGAGTTGAGCGCTTTGTCAGTAAAATCGTCATACTGTGTCTTTCACAAGGACAAGGTGGTACTAATGACAGACCCTACTTTTCGACCCAAGGTAGATTCTGCTTTTCACCGATCTCAGGAAATTTGTTTGCCTTCCTTTTGTCCACACCCTAAGCATCCCAAAGAACGGCTGTGGCACACACTGGATGTAAGAAGGGCCTTGAAGATCTACATCTCCAGGACAGAAGCTTGGAGGAGATCAGACGCCTTGTTCGTTGGTATATCCCCACCTCGCAAGGGAGAAAAAATGGCGAAGTCTACAATCAGCTCTGTTCTCAAATC
>NW_015272354.1:0-377 GCF_001447785.1 Gekko japonicus
AGTGAAAGTGCGATGCAATGCAGAGGCTGGTTAACAGCTCCGGAAGAACAGTGGGGGAACACACAGGTGCAGAAAAGCCCAATGGGACCCAGGCCCGTATCCAGGATTTTTTTTTAATTCAGTGGGCCTTTAAATAAGTTGAGGGGCACTGAAATAATTTTTAAAAACCCCTTACATATACTGGCTGGTGGAGCCTGAACTGGGGGCTTTCTGCATGCTTGCCCGAGCAGCCAGTGAGCTCCCCTAAATGTATCTGCAACTGCCATGCAACTGCCTTCCCGCGACCCCCCGCACTCTTGTGCCGCTGCAAGGGTTGAGCCCTGAGCCTTTAGCAAGCTGCTGGGGCAGTCTTTCCAGGCTGAAGTTGATGGATGTTT
>NW_015272355.1:0-377 GCF_001447785.1 Gekko japonicus
TGAGTACTTTTCAAAGTAGAAAGGCACCCTATATAGGGCTTAAACAATAAAAATATACTACACTTTGGTGCAATGACAGTCATCCATTATCTCTATTAAAATTATTTAGAGGACTTAATTTGAGTCAGCCACTTATCCCTGGAACCCATTTAATCACCAGAGGCTCAGTCATATGCAGTGCAACCCTAAAAAACTCTTTTCTGGGTGTAAGACCCATTGAATAGATCTGGATTGGATTTTGGGTTGACCAGCTGAGGATGGCACTGTCGGTGCATAAATGTATTACATGCAAAGCATGTTTTTCTCAGCTATAATTAGCTACAACAATCCTTGAACAGTGGAAGGAAATTATTTACTGTGTTCTTCAGTCCATGCAA
>NW_015272356.1:0-377 GCF_001447785.1 Gekko japonicus
CCTAGTCTGATACTCTAACCACTACACAAGCCCTGTAGAGCATGTATGCTGCACTGTTTTTAGTATAGTTTGGGGAACTGAAGATGAAGAACATTAGCTGAGCTGCTTTGTCTCCTCTAGGGTTGCCAGGTCCCCCTGTCACTCTGGCAGGGGGATTTGGGGGGCATCCCAGGATGTCCCCAATGTGATGACATCATCCAGAATTGATGTCATCACACCAGGGACGTTGCATGGGAACACTCTGATTTAAGGGCTAAACACTATGGTAAAGCTGGCTTAAAATCATAGAGTTTTGCTGTTAAACCAGAGCATCCCCTTTGACATCCCTGGCATGATAATGTCACTTCTGGATTGTTAAGTCCGTGCTTAACAATAAT
>NW_015272357.1:0-377 GCF_001447785.1 Gekko japonicus
CCACCCCCTGCCCCAGGTCCCAAAACCCACTAATAGTGAACCTGCACTGGTAGAAGAGGGAGGAGAGAAAGATTTCACCCTCTTACCCTTCCTCAGTGTAGCTCCCCCAACATATACAGCTATCCAGAAGGGCCCCAGAACCCCAGAAATAATAATTCCTGGGATTATAAAAGGCTGCTGAGGAGAGGGGAATGGGGGAAAGAATCTAATTGAGTGATATTGCCCCTTAGCCTCTCCAAGCTCAGAGTCAGAGAGGAATTATTTTGGGTGACAGTTCGGGGCACAGTTGAAGTCAGGTGGGTGGATGTTGGACTGCTACCACTTTGTAACACACCCTCCACCACTGAATAATCTTTGAGAGCCAGTTTGGTGTAGTG
>NW_015272358.1:0-377 GCF_001447785.1 Gekko japonicus
AAAAACTATATTAAATGGGCTTTTTTGAACTGGTTGTTTTTTCCGCACTGGGACACAAGGTATGAAAACACCTACACAAATAGATGGAAATAATGTAGGGTTTCTAGCAGAGATTGGAGTTTTGAGAATAAGTCTTTCCATTTCAAAGACCTCCCATGAATTCTTTGGTTATCTTTTGCCAGTCATTTATGTTTCACAAATGCGTGCTCATTTTATTGTGCTCTTATTTCAGATGTTTTTGTTGAATACTGTGAAGCTCTTTGCAAACTGAAAGTGAGATACTGAAACATAATTTAAAAGCAAGGTGGCTTGATTGTAGTTGAACCTTCCAGTCACCAAGATGTTAGAAGATCTACAGGTACTCAGAATTTAGGGAA
>NW_015272359.1:0-377 GCF_001447785.1 Gekko japonicus
TCCCACTTGCCCCATTGTGGGGATAAACACACGCACATTTGTTGAAGCAGCAGGTTATAAAATAAAGTTTGTATTGCCAAGTTGCTGTATGTTTGGGTTTTTTTGTGAATGGGAAGTTATTTAGTCTAAACCCAGCGTTCCTGGAGAGTTTATAATTTCTGAAATGTAATGACCATTAGAGTTTGGGAAGGTGACATCCTCTAGCTAGTAGGAAGGGCAGAGAAACATTTTGGAGCCAGGTTTCATGTCTCAGTTCAGAGTCTGAGTTGAAACCACAGAAGGGTCTATAGGGGACCAAAGTGATGCTCTAGGGATCTGTGTCATGAGTCGTTGTTTAGTTTTAGAAGTGCTCTCTTGTATATTTGTAAGTAGAGTAA
>NW_015272360.1:0-377 GCF_001447785.1 Gekko japonicus
CCCCAGTAGACTTAGTTGGGGGAGTTGAATTTTGAACCCAAGTCTCCAAGACACTACGTTTGACTCTTGAACATTAAACACTAACCACTCTACCATGGTGATTTTCCTAAAGAATTATTCCATATGTACAAAGAAAAAGAGCATGATTTGCAGGAAACATTGAGCCCTGGAACAACTTCTTGTTGGAATCAGATGGACCAACCAACTGCATCAGAGAGACATTAGTCATCTCATCATTGCTTAAGGTAATTTTCATGCTTTAATTCTGCATCATCTCAATTCTTTGTTAGAGTCGTTACTGATGTTGACAACTGTAAGAAGGTAGTGGAGGATTACATTGCAGGTGACAGTGTTAATAATACCCAAAGCAGCCAGAA
>NW_015272361.1:0-377 GCF_001447785.1 Gekko japonicus
CCAGGGTCATCTAGTCCAACCCCAAACTTCCCACCGGTTCTGTGTTCAAACTGATGAGAACCCCAGCAGGCTCCCCTGCAAAGGTGCCCAAAGCAAAGCTCGTGACTCACCTCGAACCATGACCCCCCCCCCAAGTGAGCAGGGACCCTGGGATGTTGTCCTCTCCATCTTGGCATGTCTGAACATTTTTTTCCGTCCAACACTTTGCCACCATTCTAAACGCTGACTGTGGCATTCATGGCAAAGGTTAATTCTCCAGTAACCTGGTCTTTCTGTTGTATTTTGAACCATGAATGGGGTGTGGCAGGAATCCTGGAATCCTGGTTCCCGTTAAAAGCTTAAAAAAAAAACCCTACAAAGAAAGATTCTGGCTGGCA
>NW_015272362.1:0-377 GCF_001447785.1 Gekko japonicus
CTATCACATAAGGATGCCAAGTGTGGCAGGCAGTAAGAGATGGAGGGCTGGGGACATGGACAGACTGCTATTTGTAACATCAGTCCTCTCTAGGAATCTCAAAAAAATTCAATGGTTACCATAAAATTCCTGGTGATTCCTAGAGAGGACTGACTCACTTCTAGGTTTCCCCCCAAAGTGATTCACAACATTCAGCTGATGAACTTTTTTTTGTTTATTGTTCTTCATCCGCTGGTCAGAGCAGCAGTGAGAAATAAGAACTGGGGGGACAGGAAACCCCCCTGTCCTCCCAGAGAGTTTGGCAGCCCTACCGTCATATCTGGATGCCCCTTGTCAAGTAGTTCCTCTTTTTTAATCTCAACCCAGTAAAAAATTCT
>NW_015272363.1:0-377 GCF_001447785.1 Gekko japonicus
CTCCTGTGTTCATATTTAATGCCTATTTAATTATATTTTTTGATCAGGGATGTTCTCTGGATGCACAGATGTTCCATGGCTCCTTGATATTCGGTATCGGCATTTGACAGCCAATGATCCCGTGACAGATCTCTCAACTCTTTGATAACATCTGATAGCCGAACTGCAAAAGCACTGAGTCAGATGGGTTTGGATTTCATTCATTTAACCAGTCCTGAAAAATCCCCTTCAGTCAATGCCAGAAAGAAAGCAGTCAAATGGATAACTGCCCAAGCAAATGGGTAGCATGTGTGTGTGGGGGTGTGTGAACCCACATAGGCTGGACACAAGCATGGATGAATGTGAACACCCTCAAGGCCCAAAGTTAAAACCCTGCA
>NW_015272364.1:0-377 GCF_001447785.1 Gekko japonicus
CTAGCTGGATACAGGGCAACAAGTCATTTCATTGTCTGTCAGAGCACCCTCAGATATATCATGCAAACACACAAACAGATGCTCCTGTTAAAGCATCTTTTGAATTTCTTCAAAGAGATCATAAATGCAGAGTGAGATACGGTCAATCTGTTATTCCACTAAGTGATTTCAAGGCTTGGATGAATCCAGTTCAGTGGAATGCTTGACTGCTCAGCACTAGCAGATGAAGTCAACTTCAGCAGTGTTTAGGATATACTTCCAGACATTCTGAAGGTTTTATTTTGACCTTAACATCACTTAATGGAATGGTAGACTATATTTTGCTTTATTTTTATGATAGATTTTATAGTATTTAAACATTTCATATTTTATTTAGT
>NW_015272365.1:0-377 GCF_001447785.1 Gekko japonicus
AATAGCCAGTTCAGGGAGGCTCCGGTATTCTTAGCTAACACAACTTTTGACTTCATTGCATTGCTGAGTATTCTCTTATTAAAACAATAGAAATGGTGAACGCCTCTTAAAGTGTAGTTTGTCAAACAGAAGCTGCAATTTAAAGCATGTAGTCTTGGAAGTAAGTCTCATTGAAACAAATGAGGCTTCTTTCAAGCCATCATGATTAGGACCAGGCTTCAGGATGTATTCTTTGTATGAGAAGAAGCCTTGAATGTTGAGATCACATGAAATATGTGCATGCTAAGGGAGGAAATATTTGGATAATCCTGACAAAGGCATGAGGCTTGAGCATGATTGTTTCTAATCAGGCCTGCCACTTGGATGAAGGCAAGGTT
>NW_015272366.1:0-377 GCF_001447785.1 Gekko japonicus
TCTTGCTCTTTTCTCCTGCTACAGACAGAGTGACACGGCTACCCATCTTCATCCAGCCTCGACTAGTATAATTGCCCCAGTGTGTGACTCGAAGCCGGTGGCTCATGGAAAGTGACGGGGCCAGAATTTTGCCCCTGTACCCCGAGAGCAGGATTCTATCTGCTGAAGTTTTCTTCCGTTCCCTCTGGCAAGGAGAACTTTGACTGCTCGATAGCTGCTGCTGGCGGGCGAGAAGAGAGCGGGAGAGGGGGGTCACTTAAGACATGGGATCGACTTATTGGATCAGCCCCCTCCCCGTGCCCAGCACAAAGAGGAGGGTACTCACTGAAAAGGGTGCTGGCATCTACTGTGGGATGGAAACAAAATTTGTGGCAGGG
>NW_015272367.1:0-377 GCF_001447785.1 Gekko japonicus
TTATTTTTTTTACTGCCGCTGACTAACACAGTACTTGTGTCTTACTGGCAGTACATTGCATATCGCATGGGTGACAAATTCTTCTGAGTCTAGTCACTCTGGATGTGACTTTGGTACTTTGGCTTTACAGAAGTGGCAAAATTTTGCTCTTGAGACTTTTTGTTAATATTCCCGTATCTGGAAAGTATAGTGATGATGCCTCAGGCCTGCTGCGAGACAAACTGTATGGCTACCCCGTCTGAATCTGGCTTAATGGAAGGCAGCACATTTAGCCACATGGAATAGAACGCCATCAGTCTTACAAAGAAACTTGCATGGGTACAAACTGATCTTTCTTACAAAATGGACATTGTACCTATCTGATGGAGTGTGCTTGC
>NW_015272368.1:0-377 GCF_001447785.1 Gekko japonicus
CATGTGGATTCTGTTGCTCAGATAACACCTGGGGTGGGATCCAACCAGCATCAGGGCGTGAAATTAGCCCAGGCACCCCAGGTCAGTTAGGTCCCTGATGGCAGAGCCTTCTGCATTTGCTTAGAGGTGCTCTCCTTTGGCCGTGGGCTTGGTGGCCACCCCTTCTCAAGCAGGGTGCCAAGTGCCTCCATTGGCTGTGTGGCCTGCTGGGCTCCATCCGGCTGAGCTATCTTTCTGCAGCCAGCTGCTCTGCGCTCTCCCCAACCAGCCAGCCAGCCCTCCATCCAGCTTGGCTGCTGGGAATGCTGGAGCCAGCATGGAGGAGGAGGAGGCAGGTGCCAGGGCCAGAGCGGGAGCAGTGCCCCTCAGGCTCTCTC
>NW_015272369.1:0-377 GCF_001447785.1 Gekko japonicus
GAAGATGGAACAGAGTGAGAAAAGCCAGCCTGGAAAGCCGAAAAGGAGGAGGGCTTTAAATTACTCACCCGCACAACCTACTTGTGCCCGTGGGTGGATTCGGAAGCTGGAATGTCCTGGATGCAAGCGGATCAAACTGGCTTTTGTGATGCGGCTGGCAGCCCCCAAGGCTGAGACCTGGCCAGGGGCAAAGAGACCCGAAGACCGATCCAACCCTCATCCTCTCTGCTGGCCAGATCCAAAATCAGTTGCCCCTTCAAGGTTGCCAACACAGCCAGGCCTCTTCTCGTCTTGCACTCAGCCACCTCTGGAGGATCAGCCTGCTGGGAAGTTCAAAGGCTGGTCCTCAGGAGCCGTGGCTCAGTGGCAGAACATCT
>NW_015272370.1:0-377 GCF_001447785.1 Gekko japonicus
GGACTGCCTCAGTCCAAGGGAGCCTCATTTGTTTATATATTCAAGCTTATCTCCATTGTCGCAAGCTCTAAAAACTTGTTCTTTCCAAGCCCTTGCAAAAGTTGAGATTCTCAGGACTGCAGAATTCTGCACCAAACACCCAGTTCCGCGGTGGTGTACATGTGGTGGCTCCATTGCCTCTGCTGCCCTCCTGAATCCACGTCATGTTAACCCAAGTCTCAGCATGCACCGGGTTGAGCAAGATGCCAATTAGGATGGGCGGCTATTGCCTACCTTAGACGTGCTTAGCATGGGATTCTTTGAAACACACTGCTGCTTGCCCACTGGGTGGAACTACACATGTTGAGTTCTGTGATTGGTTCTTCCCTTGAGGGCTT
>NW_015272371.1:0-377 GCF_001447785.1 Gekko japonicus
CATTGGTCTCATTTCAGGTTAGAAAACAAGACATGGGGGAAGGCAAGATCCCTACTTCCCCGTACACTGTGGGGTTCCCAACCAAAACACAGCTTCTGTGGTGCTGCTCAGAGCAGTTCCTGGGTAGAAACTCACTCTTTAAAATGCTGCCAGGAAACCCATGTTGAAATCCCAACTCTGCCACGAAGCTCACTGGAGGACCTTGGGCCAGTCATGCTCAGGCAGCAGAGGCTACCATACAGGTCGGCTGTGGAGAGAAAATGAAGGAACAGTACATGAAATCCTAAATTCCTTGGATGCAAAGTGTATAACAAATGTGAGTAGCAGTAATAATACTACAGTGATCCTCCCCACTGTACTTGTGAGCATTATGCAGG
>NW_015272372.1:0-377 GCF_001447785.1 Gekko japonicus
GCTCCTAACCACTCCACAAAACTGGCTCTCACTGAGCTTGCGTGTGTACACATCTGCATGCTTGCCATTACACATCTGAGTTTGCAGACACTGAACAGTAACCAACCTATACTATACCAATCCATACTACACAATGACCAGTGTTTAAAGAGACATCCCGCAAATCTCTCCCAAAGGGAAAATAAGACTAGATGCAGGTGCTGGGAAATAGAAACAATTGCTAGAAAAAAAGAGACAGCTGGAATGTAAAGATTAAATCTCATCGTGGTAAATGAAAAGTCCCTTTCTGTGGTAGCCGATGTACAAAACCTGGTATTTAATTGGTTTTGACACTGCTCGGAAAATGTAGCTATTCGTTCAGCATTCCAAACCTGTCT
>NW_015272373.1:0-377 GCF_001447785.1 Gekko japonicus
CCCCCCCCCAGAACAAACTGAATGTTTAAATCCTGTCTTAAAAAAAAAAACCACTCTAAAATTGTACCGTTACCAGGGTAGCTATTCGCTAGTTCTGCAGGTGATTGGCTGATATTCTTCAGTCTCTCCATTGCACTTCATAAGCAAACAACAGTCTACGCTATGAACACTGCAAACGCATGGCAAGATGTCAAGTACTCTGTCCACCTGAGGCTCGACAGCGCCAAAAATACATTCCTGGGTTGAGAATTGGAAAGAGAAACGCCACACACCGGGTGGAATGCTTCAGCAGCCAGGGAAAGGAAACGGCTAGAAGTGATTCCTTCCAGTGTTCTGCTACTAAAGAAATAAAATCAAAATAGCAGGAGGAGGAGGAG
>NW_015272374.1:0-377 GCF_001447785.1 Gekko japonicus
CTCTGGGTACCCATTTTCTTTTTGTCCTCACTATCCTCAGCCTCATTTCCTGACGAATTTTTAAAACCTCTTAATTTGATTTTATGGTCCATGCAAGTTGTTTATGACAGTGTTTGCTGTCATTGTTAAAAGCACACAGGTGACGAATAGCCGAGAGGATGAAAATGCACTGTGGAGCAGCTCTGCCTGACTTGTCAGCATGTGCAAGCAAACTCTTTGCCCCGGCCTAACACACGTAGCAGCAAAATACAGAGTGGCACATGCATGCGTTGATTTTACAGAATCAAGGCTATGCTGAAGCCAGTGAAACGGTATAATAATTGAGAGGAAATAGAATCAATGGCTTGGATGAGTTACATGTGTGCTAGATAGTTTCT
>NW_015272375.1:0-377 GCF_001447785.1 Gekko japonicus
GGCTACCAGGAACTACTAAGAGCTCTCAGATAAAGATTCCCTTTGCCATGCCCTTCAGATCACGAACGTCTAGCCCAGACATTGTATGAAAACACATTAGATGATTTGCCAGTGGCTGACTCAGCCCTGAGACCAACCATGACCCCCTTGAGCTTTGTCCTCTAGTCCCTCCCCCCCAGCAGGCACAGCCCTGATTTCTGTTTGGCCATGCACCTATGAACAGTCTTGTGCTAATTATTCTGATGGATAGTTTACGCCTTACACTGTAGCTCAGACATTTGCAGTACTGCGCATGAAGCACTTCCAAACCGTATGTCCAGGTCCAGATTGGGAACTGCTCATCTCTGTGGACGGTTGCCACCTCTGGGTTGGGAAAT
>NW_015272376.1:0-377 GCF_001447785.1 Gekko japonicus
GCAGCCTCAGCAGAGTTGCACCTCCCTGAATCCATTGGTCTGAATGGACTTAAAAGGCTGTCATTGTGCTTAGAATACTCGGGAATGCTTGGAGGGCTGCCGCTTCCAGCCCCCACGTACTCAAGGTTACCACAATTCCTGGGAAGGAAGCTGTTACCACCACTTCCCCTCTGCTCTCTTGCCAAACTCCCAGACAGACGTGGTTGCAAAGATCAGAAAAGTTCCACCCTCCCCTTTACGTAACCCGAAACCCAGAAGGAGCTCTGCAGATGGTCAATACGCTGCAATTAAAAGACAGGATATTTTTAAAACTAGTTTTATTTAAAAGACGGCGAGGACATTTGCCATTTAGATTTAGAAGAGAAGAAGAAGAGGAG
>NW_015272377.1:0-377 GCF_001447785.1 Gekko japonicus
TTCATAATTCTGAGTTGAAATGGTCTCAGAAACTGTTGAAGAGGTCGTGCATGAAGACAAGCCCACTGAACAGTGTCTATGCAAGAAATGAATAGTCCCATTAGCTTTGCCAGGGTCATTAGAGTGGATAGTCTGCTTTTGAGAATCTGTCTGCAGAGATCTCTGATTTTCTCCGCTTTGGGTCTGGGTAGGAATAACGAGTTGTGTGAGGTGTCCAGAATGGCTCCCAGATGCTCTATCGACTGGGATGGGATTAGACAGCTCTTCTGTATGTTTACCAGGAAACCGTGAGCTTGTAGACAGTGGATCGTAGTTTCGGTGTCTGCTATCGATTTGGCGTGTGAAGGAGAACGGATCAGGAGGTCGTCCAGGTACGG
>NW_015272378.1:0-377 GCF_001447785.1 Gekko japonicus
TTAATCCACTGTATGAAGGGCAAAGCTGCATCCATATTATTAATAACGAAAAATAAATCATCAATGTACCGTTTATAAAGCAAAATGTCCCTAAAATAAAGATTGGTTATGTCATTCATGATCCAATCATTTTCAAACGTGCCCATAAATAAATTTGCAACGCTGGGTGCAAAGGAGCTGCCCATGGCAACTCCCTTGACTTGAAAGTAAAAGTCACTATCGAATCGGAAAAAACTCTTCTCAAAAATAATATCGATCAAATCTAAGAGAAAATGTGTGGGGGGGTGTTTATGTTGTCTTTTTTCTAAAGTCCTTAACAAGCACAGCCTGGCTTCCTCATGAGGGATGTTTGTATATAGAGTGCCCACATCCATAGT
>NW_015272379.1:0-377 GCF_001447785.1 Gekko japonicus
CCACCTGGAGGCTGGCAACCCTAAATACCTGAAGATATTAAAAATCAGTTTTGTGTGTATGTATCTATTTAGCTGTGCATTTCTTATTGAATTTTATTTAAATAAATTTAAATTACACAAGATACGTAACAAAATACGAAGAAAAACGATCAAGACAATATTATATAATTTCAACCAAAGAAAAGAATTACACGCTATAACCCATAAAACACTTTCAAAAGTCAAAAGTAGCTTAATTACTCTGATTATTCATATTACCATATTAATAACAATTTTCATTTTTCAAAATCACATAATTCCAAGTTTTTCATAATGCTTTCAATGACTTGGGATATTTGCAGTAAGGTTAACAAATTATGTTAAGGTTGTTGTTACAG
>NW_015272380.1:0-377 GCF_001447785.1 Gekko japonicus
CTGCCACCAACTGGTCATTTTAGGAAATACTCGCTAAGAGGCTCAGTCAGTACTCTCGGCTTCCTGTCTTTCTTGTTGCCTTTTGAAGGCTCCACCTAGCACTTCCTGTGTCTCCTGCTACCCGGAAGCTAATTGCTGCAAGGACTGCTTTTTGCACTTGCACACTGCTGAGGAAATAACAATTTAGCAACTGACCACCTGCTTCCCCCTGGCATCCATTTTAAATAGCATGTTCATATGGTGGAATGTGGTATGGAGAACAAAGAACTAACAGCATTTAAAACAGTAAAGAATTTAGTAAAAGTAAAAAGTCCGGACACATACTCACCGTACAGAAACAGACTAGTCAGGAATACAAAAAGCCCTGGTATAAACGT
>NW_015272381.1:0-377 GCF_001447785.1 Gekko japonicus
AACGGGCCTTTTTCCTAGTACACAATAAAACCCAAATGACACTCCTCCCCCCAATAAAATATAAGTACACTGTGGAATGACAAGGATTTTCAAAGGAGAATGCAGTTCTAAGCTATCCGCTTTACTGAACTGGATTTATTGGCATAGAACTTCTATGTGTACACTGGCATTTCAATACATTTGAGGAACCGGCGAACAATGAATAGCTACATTTTCGATAAAGTGTTTGGAACAGAAAAATTTGTAGAGCACAATGCTCTGATTTAACAGATCTTCAAAGTTCCAGTGGGTACAGAGTATGAGAGAGGACAGAACATGTGGCCAGCATTATCACATGATTTATGTGATGGTAACCTGTTGTTCTTCAGACTGCAGGT
>NW_015272382.1:0-377 GCF_001447785.1 Gekko japonicus
TTTGATACATTTCTATTGCAAATGTTTCCCTAGACACCCTGCTACCATTAACACTGATATCTTGCATCCCTTTCCAAATGCCCTTTTTATGCACAGGGTTGTTTTTTTTAACTACCATTAAGGATTGTCATTGGATGCTGCTTGCAAAGCTCTATCTCCAGTTTAAGAGACAAAAGCATTTCTACCCTCTTAGGGATCAGTCATGCGAGTCTGGATACTTCCCTCTCCTGTCACCGTACTACCACCCTTAGAAATCAATTTTGATATTAAGACCCAGCCTTCTGGTTCTATTGTGGGCCAAATTTTACTTCAGTTTGACTTATCCCAAGCCATCTTATTTATTTAAAGATTTATACTCCACTTTTCTCCCCAGCGGG
>NW_015272383.1:0-377 GCF_001447785.1 Gekko japonicus
GCCTCATCCACATAAATCTGTCTCAGTCAATAAATCAACTGGCAAAGCCTCCCTGTATGTAATGAAGCCTGGGAGCTTTCCTTTCAGAGTTCATTCTTGTCCACAGCCTGGAGCAGACAGATTAGAAGTGGGGACAAGCAGGCAGAGCAGACCTACAGAACTGCAGAAACAAGCAAGGCTGCAGTAAGTTTTAGGGAAAGGGTGGGATAATGCAAATGTTTTGGGGGGACTCTCCCTGTCATGTGTGCAGGTAAACAGAGCATGGAACTAAACTGCAACTAAATTGCCCCCCCCCAACTAACAGGTTAAATCAGGTGATCACCTTTCCAGTGGGGCAAAGACCAAGCGTCTCCTGTTTCTGCTTGCTTATTCATCCT
>NW_015272384.1:0-377 GCF_001447785.1 Gekko japonicus
CCCCCCCATCTAGAATTAATCTGAATCAGGTATTTTAAAAGAAAATGTTTTTGAGAACTTTGGTCCTGGAACGTCCAGCATCATGGTATTTTTGGCCCTCAGGTCTTTGCCAGGAGCCCATCTTTAGTATTACTGCTTATCATTGTACCACCCAAAAACTATTGTGTGGTAAAATAGACTTAGGCTGTGTGATCCACAAACTAGTTAAGCTATCTTACTTACATATCAATTGACTAACTGACCCATCGCACCCCTTACCCTCTAGGGACCGGAGCTCCTTATCTTACTTCATCCTGTCTGTGCTTCGTATACAGGCAGATTTGTACTGGGAAGAAGAGAAGTCCCAGAGTTCAGCCTCTGAATCCCAGTGCCAGGAA
>NW_015272385.1:0-377 GCF_001447785.1 Gekko japonicus
TAGAGTCCATGCACTTAACCACTACACTGCTTTAAGGAAATAGAAACACCCGTTCTGATCATGGGCTGATGCTAACAGCTTGCCCTCCCAAACTTTTAACTATCTGGTCAAGATGAGCAAATGGCACCTAATTTACAGGCCAAAGTCCCCACCCCCATCCTCCATCTTAAATCTGCTGTTACTGACAACAGCAATTAGCAATGTCCGTAATGCATCATTTCCATGAGTGTTAAAGCTTGACAGCTAAACTGTCCTTTCCTGCCAGACCACCCTGAGATGCAAATAAGAAGTCTCTGTCTAATATAGTTTCAGGACGGTAGCTGTGTTGGTTTGCAGCAGAACAGTTAAATTTGAGTTCAGTAGCACCTGAGAGACCA
>NW_015272386.1:0-377 GCF_001447785.1 Gekko japonicus
CCACTTCCTGTGGCAGTGTGATGCATATGTAGGGCCTGAGGAGAAATTAGCTCCTGGATACTCTAGCTTGATATGTAGGAGGACTTCAGTATAAAGTGAATGGTAAGCTAAATGGGACCTTCCTGTTCAGAAGCAGTGCACTTTTGAAAACCAGTTACTAGAGGGGGGCTGTTGCCTTCAAGGCCTGCTTGTAGGTTTTATCTGACTAACTACCATGGACTACATAAAACTTTAGCCTGTTCCTGCATATGATGAACTACATGTTGAGCTCCCAGCATTTCTACGGCACTCAGGAAGCAGGACTGTGGCCAAAGCACTTTTCTAATAATTTATAGTTTAGATGAGATGAGATGATTTATTGGCAAACTTGAGAACAT
>NW_015272387.1:0-377 GCF_001447785.1 Gekko japonicus
AGACATTGGGAGTGATGGAGGATGTGTCAGGAACAGCCCATCATAGGACTTACAGCTGGGTGGATTTCAGAAGGCGTGCCTCTGATGCTGAGCAATAGCTTTCAAATCTGGTAGAGGCCTTATGGCACATTAGCATAGGGAGATGAGGCTTGGCACCACTTGGCATATTTATGTGCAGGTGAGGATAAACAAGGCCAGCAGAAATCTGTTGGTCAAGTTTGCAGCCTGGATGGATCTGCCCAACAAAGGCTGCTACTGGTAGGCTGGCTACTGCAACCTGCCCCTTTAAATATGTTAGCATAAACTATGATGCAAACTAGCTATTGAAATAAAATCTGTTAAACCCATGCTGTGGTCTTAGATCTTTATTTGGGGGT
>NW_015272388.1:0-377 GCF_001447785.1 Gekko japonicus
CCTTACTGCAACTTCCCCCTGAACCACTACATCCTATACCTGGAATCCATTGCAGCTAACTCTGTTGTTCATGATGAGCAGCCTACTAGTATTTAATTTCTCCCAAAACCAAGGATATGTGTGTGATGTTCATCTATCAAGGGTGCAGATGCCATGTTTTGATCTGTGTGGGATTAGAAAGCAGCAGCTGGAAGTGTTTTGTGCTGCGTTGTGAGTGGACCTTATCCCACTGAAATCTAAAAATCGGGTCAGGTAGATAACCTAAATGATATATTCTTGATTCTGTGGAGGCTCTCACCTCGCAGAAGCACAGCTTCAGCTCCCATGTTGTCCTGAGTACTGGGAAGGCGTCATGCTCTTCACATGCTCTCCACAGC
>NW_015272389.1:0-377 GCF_001447785.1 Gekko japonicus
TCCCAATGCAAGGCAAACAGCTCCAAGCACAAACCTTTTTTACCACAGCGTTTGGGTGAAATCCTAGATCATTGCACCAACATTACTTCAAGGTGAGGTCCTGGCGTCGCCGTGATACCTATGTAGCAACCATTTCTTCCTGTCACTCTACCAGTGGCAAAGAACTGAAATTGCTGGGTGGGAGTTCTCCCGCTATAGTGGGGACCTGGCCTCCCTATAACAAGCCTTGCCTTACAGCGACCCCTCTCACATTCTGGAAAGCTCAGCGGGAGACAGGCAAAGTGGCAGAAGGTGTCATGGTCCCCATGGAGATGACACTGGGGAATCCTACACTTGCTTGTGTCATGTTGCAAGGGCGTAGACTTTTCAATTTCCCG
>NW_015272390.1:0-377 GCF_001447785.1 Gekko japonicus
TTGTAAACATTTCTGAGCTTCAGTATGGGGTCCCAATAGGGTCTGCGTTCCCCACCATGGAGGAGGGCTCCATTGTTTTGGGGTACCCCTTCATGACATAGCCATCCAAACAACATTTATCTGTCTGCTGCCTGGGCATGCACATCGACTGTATCTTCTCCATGTGCTTCTGCTGCTGCATAGGGCTCTGATTCTGCCAGGCAATAATGAGTGCCACAGCACTTCCACTGAGCACAGTGGGGTGGCTGCCAGCCACTCCCCAAACTACAGTTGTATCCCTTCCCCCACTTGGGCAATGGGAGCACCTTGGCAAGAGACCATAAGCCAATAGCCCGGCACAGGTCTGCCAGCATCCCTCACACACACACACACACACA
>NW_015272391.1:0-377 GCF_001447785.1 Gekko japonicus
CAGAGCTGGCAACCCTATGCACAGCAGATTTGGTGGAACCTCTGTGGGGCAGGAGTTTCAGAGTCTTAGTTCCACAAAATAAAAAAGTCTTGGCGCTTCCCCACTATTTTTGTGCGTACCATCTGACCTCTGACAATGTGGGCACACAGACCTGTGTGCTTAGGGTTCTCAAATGAGGCTGTCAACAGGTGGGCAACTCACCAGTTGTTTGGGGGACCTTGCCAGTCATGTACTGATGTTGCCAGCAATGCAATGACATCTCTTCTGGCCATGCCAGAAGTAACACTATCATCTCACAAGCAGCACTGTTTGGCACCCATCGCCCCTCCGTTTTTCTCCCACCACCCAGCTGAGTGGCATCAGGAATGTCCGGAGGG
>NW_015272392.1:0-377 GCF_001447785.1 Gekko japonicus
CGGATTCAGCTGCTAAGAGCGGGGCCGGCCACATGGCCCAGAGCGAGACCGAGGGTTATTCTACAGTGGAGGCGCCCCAGGCCAGAGGTTCCCCGCTTGGACTCTCCGACCACCAGCACTTGGACGAAGCCTTAGACGACCTGACCATCTCCCCCTATGCCAGCTACACCTCCTTGTCGGAGCGCCCCGCTACTGTGCTCAGCGGCTGGCTGGACAAGCTCTCCCCGCAGGGGTAGGTGACGGGATTGGAGGGCGGTGGCTCAGGGAGGGGAAAGGGCCCTGAGCAGAAAAGGACTGTTTGCCTGTCTGTTGATGTAATTCATTGGCCTCCTTTCCAGTAAATTGCCCCAAGCAGCAATGTGCTGTAGTGGTTAAAG
>NW_015272393.1:0-377 GCF_001447785.1 Gekko japonicus
TCTCTCTTCAGATAAAACTCATAATACCCTTGAGAGACTTGCACACACCCTGTTTCTCTCTCAGTCATCCCTTATTGTGCAACAGTTAATGTAAACTGAACCTTCATGGGTAGCGCATTACTGTTTATAAAGCAGTCATGAAAGTGAAACTTGCATAGGAGAATGCAGGCAATGATGGAATCTGCCCTTGTCGCTTGCTACGTATTGTATGGGACATGACACAGCTGCTCTCACACTAGCACAAGCTAGCACAAGCTTTCTCCTTCCAACTTGGCTGCTGGACTTGAGGACTTAGAGGGCAGCTTCATGCAAATGAGGTATCCAGCCGTATTAGTTTATTCATGATTCATAATGAGTTGATGAAGTGCAGTGTTATT
>NW_015272394.1:0-377 GCF_001447785.1 Gekko japonicus
CTATTCTAGAGGCAGCTAACATATTCCCTCAGCTGTTAAGCTTTTTGAAACTAAAGTAGTATGAGTCATTGGCTGATTTGTATTGCAGTCCTAAACACAGTTATACCTCTTAAGGCCCACTGGTTCAACAGACACAGAGTGAGGTAACTCTGCTTGGGACTGCACTGGTAGTGAACATGTGTGTCTCTGTGTGTACTCACACACATATTGGGATGCAGATAAAACTAGATGTGATCAAAGATGCAGAATCCTTTGCAACATCACAGAGCATATGTACAGTTATAGGCAGTCTCTATAACATTGCACAAGATGCTGCAATCCCTAAGCTTTCTTTGCCAGGCCTTTTAATGGACTAGAAACTGCAAGATGGAGTTGGA
>NW_015272395.1:0-377 GCF_001447785.1 Gekko japonicus
TTTAAATATTTTTAAAAGAATTTTGTCGAGGGGGTTCCAGAACTTTGTTCCAGCATGTTCCCCAAGGAAAAAAGCCCTGCGTATACTTGGTTTTCCCAGAAGATCTTGCTTGAACTATACATTGAACTTCCAAGCCTTCAACTGTAGGCTAGGTGTGTCCTCTGGCTCACTGATGGTCTCTAAGCACCCTGGAATGGTGGTGGCAGTTTAGTTAATAAAGTAGAGCTCTGAATAATAGACATACTTACTGAGCTAGCAGTATGTGTGAGTGGTTTCCTTGGAAAATCCTTGGTCTTGTTATGCATGAGCAAGTCAATTGCTAAGTTTATCTGATTGGAAAGGGCTGTGGATGATGGGCAGAGAAGACAGGTGTGATG
>NW_015272396.1:0-377 GCF_001447785.1 Gekko japonicus
TATTTAATGTCTCCTTTCCAGGAGAATATATTGTTAGTTCAGCTGCTACTTCTTAAATCTGACCATATTTTATATGCTTTGGCCATTGCATATTGCCACAAAGTATACTATGTAGTGTGATTTAAAGCATAGTCTGATTAAGTACACAGAAATGGGCTCCTTGGCTGGGTGAGGAACGAGGGGAGACATCACTGCTTAAGTGTAAATTATGCCGCTGTACAGCACCTATCCAATTTAGGTACTTGAAAAATATTGAATGATGATGTTGATGAATACTAAAGTATAAACCCTTTTAAATAAGGATGCAGTCCAGTGGAAAGATCTCCTGCTCATGCCCAATGGAGAGGAATGAAAGGCCACACTTTTGTACACTTTTT
>NW_015272397.1:0-377 GCF_001447785.1 Gekko japonicus
CCCCCCCCCCACCCCCCTCTGGCGTGTTTACAGATTTCGGATGAAACCAGAGTAGAGGGAACAGGGAATAGCTCTGGATCACGATCCAAAATCCTTGTTAACGCTTAGCTTGACTGATCACAAAAGCACAAGGGGGAAGCATTTTGAAGGAAAGACTAAAAGCTCTGGAAAACGGCAAAGTCCACTCTTGGAAAATCCAGGATTCGATCGCTAGAACAATTCCTTCAAGTTCAGGTCATCATTTTGCACCCTATTTGTTTTGCGACAGTCCGTCCCATGACAACTGAGAAAATGCAGTTGTCTTGACGACGAGCAACAGGTCTCAATGGGTCCCCGGCAAAAGCGGCTGTATTTCCATCACTGAAAGACTGTTCTCC
>NW_015272398.1:0-377 GCF_001447785.1 Gekko japonicus
CCCCCCCACGTCCCAAGTTACCCCTACACTGAAGCGAATGGGAAAGATGGGGCTGGCTTAACAATGTATAGCTCAGACTTTGTAAGGCACTTAAGATAACTTTGTATTCTCAGTTCTAACATGACCACCTGCTGCAACAAAGGCAAAGGACCACTGGCATATTATCGATCCCTCTCAGATTATTCTCAGATTGGTCACCGGAGAACCTGCTTCCTTGTCTGCCTCCCTCTCCCCTCCCTCCTGCCCCGCCTTCTTTTTTTAAAAAAAAGAGAAGACTTCTAGTCCTGGTGATTGCCAAGATGTGTTTCCAGTGCTCGGCTGAAATCGCAGAATCCACTCTTTTTTCTTGCAGAATTTGCCTTGGAATTCTGATTCTT
>NW_015272399.1:0-377 GCF_001447785.1 Gekko japonicus
ACTGCTTTCTCAGAGCAGATTCCCAGCTGCCACTTATCTGTTGTCGCCTCCCATTTTTAAAAGAGCACATATATATAAAAAAAGTTGAGTTGAGGAGACTTACTACTTAGGGTTTTCTGTGGGCCACAGTATCCACCCATGAACACAGCTAAACTTGTGATTAGTTCTTGTCTTCACTTTTCACAATAAGCAAACAATGCAATCTATCTGATGTCAGTCATTTAATGGGTGCATCCTACTGTAAAGCTGAAACAATGAACTGCAAGTAAAGTCATACTTTACAATACAAGGTCAGTTTAATGACCTAACCATGACTCCATAGATATTGTCTCTATTCCACTAAATGTAATTATTTCGTTCTCAGACTGGGCAAAAAA
>NW_015272400.1:0-377 GCF_001447785.1 Gekko japonicus
CAAAGTCAGATCGTTTATCCTGGTGCAGGCCTTGAAGTCTGTCCCAAAGCTCCATCCTCTCTTGGTGGAGTAGTGGGTTCCCAAAATGAGCCTCACTCTGACCTGGAGTACAGCACTGTTTTAGCATGCTATGGTTTCTTTGCCTCCCTTAGGTATATTGGCCTGGATGGACGGGGGGGTTCTATACTGAGGGGATGGCTCCTCAGGTGGAAGGGTCTGGCCTCCCTGAGGATGTCAGGGAGGCCCCAGTCCCTGGGTAAGTCTGGTTCTTCCCTTGTCAGCTGCTGTTCAGGTTGGGCTGTGAATAAAGCAGGACTTTGTGGAACCTCTGCTTCTACCTTGGTTTCTGGAGTTGTGCAGGAGGTTGGAATATGATA
>NW_015272401.1:0-377 GCF_001447785.1 Gekko japonicus
AGTATATCACATAGTCCATCAGTATCTGTGTCAGCATGGAGTCTAGTTGGAGGCTGCTGAAATCACAGCATGTGTCTGGTGAGAGAGTGATTGCAAGAGGTGGCCTCCTGCTACCTGTTAGTCAACTGTGAGTAGCTCAGCTCTAGGCTGGAATGAAGGAAGGAAAAGGTATGATGGGAGGCAATAAACCATTTTCCAGAATAACTCAGAGGTATGGGAATGGACAGAGGCAGATGTTCAGCGATGAACAAGAGGCCCAAGGAAGAACTTCCTTTGCAGCAGTCTGATAGTACTGAACTGTCAGGGGGGAAAGGAAGGAGAATTTATCATCAAAAGGCCTTGCCATGCTTGTTCACAAAAGGGATTAAAAAAAAAAA
>NW_015272402.1:0-377 GCF_001447785.1 Gekko japonicus
TTTTTATTAAAGTACAGCATTTATTTAGGGTTTATGTAATTTATATGACTGATTTAATTTCTATGTAAAAAGTTGCCTACAGAGGGAAACGGTTATGCAGCAGGATGCGGGAAGTCGTAGGAGTCCTTGAATTTCCCTTGAATTGTACCAATGCTGTTTTCCTTGAATTATACCAATGTGGATCAGGCTAGTGTGCACTTATAAAGACAGAGAAAACTCCCGGGAACTTCATTCATGACACCCCCAGTGTCACACCTGGCTTGGCCCTGAATATGATGAAGAAGATGATGATGACAACCGCTATGGCAACATCAAGAGGAGGTTCACCACCTTGGTGAGAAATAAACCAAAGGTCCAGGAAAGAAGTTTTACTTTTT
>NW_015272403.1:0-377 GCF_001447785.1 Gekko japonicus
CCCCCCCCCATGCAGCATGCTTGGATCCAGGGCCAGGGACCAGCCTCCAGCTGTTCAATGCTAAGCCCTGAGCAGTTTACACCCAATGAAACAGATTAATAGGTGCCAACTAGCAGAGTCCCTCCGTGATGGCCTCTCTCGCCTGGGAGAGATGCCTGACCTAATTTGTGGCAGGGCTTAGCTTCGGAACCTCTTTCTAATGCCCTGGATGTGGTAATAAAGGGAAAAGAGCCTTGGGCCATGTGCAGAGAGCCTCTGCATCACCCCTGTGTGAATACAACCCGTTCCCACCGTAGAGGGGCCAGTCCTAGGTCAGCTCCCCCCCCCAACGGCAAGCACAGGCATATAGTGGGGAACTCATTAGCATATTAGGACAC
>NW_015272404.1:0-377 GCF_001447785.1 Gekko japonicus
ATGACAGGACCTGGAGGCTGATTCCATGAGATCTATAGCTGGTGTCAGGTACGTACTGATGACGTCCAACTCCAAAGCACCGTAGTATCTCATTGAGGGGCCTCGTACAGATAGGAAGCGGCATTGCAGAGAGGACAGGACCTTCAGGCACGCCCCATAGCAAATCCCACACCGATTCCCTATCCTCTACAACTATTTTCTGTGTACGGTGGGTTAGGCTAACTCAAACAACCACAAGGACGTTCCTCCAGTTCCCACAGGTTGTAAACGCCTCAACAGCAGCGACCTGTTCACTGTCTCAGGGACAGCAAATCGTTTGAGAATAATAAGGCATTTCTCTTATCTTTTATAGCTGTAAAGAAGAGATTGTCCACCAG
>NW_015272405.1:0-377 GCF_001447785.1 Gekko japonicus
CCTGCTTCAATTTTGAGGGCACAATTTGAACTTTCTAGGTGTAGCATTGTTTACGTCTTTGTAGCACTTAAGCAGAATTTCAGATTTGTTTTAAAATGGTGAACAGCTGGCCATTTTGTATAATACTAGAACTCAGGGGCACCCAGTAAAGCTGACGGGGAATAGAATTAAGGTGGATAAAAGGAAGTACTTTTTTACTCATTGGTGATTAAATTATGGAATTCGCTGCCAGGGCACATAGCGACAGCCATATGCATGCTTACAACAGGCATTAGATAGATTCATGGAGGAGACATCCCTCGATGACTAATAGCCATGTTGAGTTAAAGGAACTTCCATATACCTAATCAGCAGACCTCTGAATACCAGTACCAGGA
>NW_015272406.1:0-377 GCF_001447785.1 Gekko japonicus
TCGACAGGAAACCTGCATTCTCTGGTCTATTATGAGTGCCTGCATCTTGCTGGGCCATTGAGAACAATCAGAAATTAAAAATTGTGACAATTTTGCTCCGTCGCCAATCTTCAGCCCATTCCTGGAGACTGACCCGAACACACCCCTTTTCATCACGGTAAAAGGGGGGTGCTATTTAGAAATGAATGCATCCTTTCTGAGACTGTTATTGAACCATATTATTCCAATTCCAACTTCCAGAGCCAAAATTAATTGCACCTGGAGCTTGGCAAGCAACAAGCCTTTGGTTGAACCAGCTCTGCAGGAAGGCTCATGAAGAAAACTGGAGAGAGAGAGAGAATTGCCTTCTCCTCCACTCAACACACAGACCTCCCCCC
>NW_015272407.1:0-377 GCF_001447785.1 Gekko japonicus
CCCTCCTGAGGGGATACTTTCTCCCCGCTCGGCTCCCCTTTGCTCCCAGCCTCCCAGGGGACCCACATCCCCCTCAGACTTCCCTCCCGGGCACTCACGTCAAGCAGGGTGAAGAAGTGGCCTGCCGAGGGTTCCTCCCTGAGCAGAGCCAGGATCATCCGGCGGAGGCCTTCCTCCCCTTGCTGCCGCAGACTCTGGAAGGAAGAGAGAGCCGGTGTTGGGGGGCTGACTTCCCCTCCCCCGGAAGGCCTGGAAGGCCGGCCGCTCCCCCTCCTGCTGGAAGGAGGCCCCTGGATTCAGGACCCCAAGAGGGACACTGTCTCCTCGGCCTCTTCCTGCCGTCCCCGAGGAACACCGCTCTCCCCAGAGCTGCACCT
>NW_015272408.1:0-377 GCF_001447785.1 Gekko japonicus
TTTCCCCAGCTCACCTCCATTGTTGGGGTTGTCAGCAGGGAGCATGGGAGGGGGGAAGGGAGAATGGGGAAACAGCAGCCGTTTTCACACATACCGAATAATGCACCTTCAATGCACTTTGCAACTGGAATTTATTGCGTGACATGGAAAAATCCTGCCGAATTGCATTAATAGCGCATTATTCGGCATGTGTGAAAGCACACACATGGGAGAAAACAAGCAAACCACAGCATTCCCATGCTCATGTAGTTCCCCCAGCACATTCAACCAGCCAAGTCCCTTCCTGCCAAGATGTTGGATCTCATCCTGGGCAGGGATTAGGAGCAAAGTCTTTTTTCCAGGCAAGTTTAACCAATTTGGGGTAGTGGTTAAGTGCA
>NW_015272409.1:0-377 GCF_001447785.1 Gekko japonicus
CTCCATAGGGAGTCCTCAGTGCGGAGATGAAATTCATCGATTCCCCATTTAAGTGAACCGGAAACAAACGGCAACTGACCCGCGGTTGCATCTGATCACACAGTGGCTGTCATGCTCGCAGTGCAGCCTGACCCTGTGGACCCTGACCCCGGGGATTCTGCACCCTCAACGTCCCTGCACCCCTTGAATCACCAGCCCTAAGTCCTGCGGAGGATGAGCACCAGCTACCAGGAAGGTTTACACCTGGACTCGCGCCGGCAGAGCCAAGCACAAGCACCACGCCTCCTGATCCCCCCCCACCGGTGTCTCGTTTGTGTGAACAGAGGTCATGGGACATGGCAACCCGGCATAAACAAAACCTATTGAGGCAGACTCAG
>NW_015272410.1:0-377 GCF_001447785.1 Gekko japonicus
GGTCGGAGGCTTTCAGATGGGATAGGCTGTATGGTTTTTTAATTGGGGGCACTACTTAAAGGTCTTGTGGTCTCCATTGCTCTGAATCCAACCCTTATTCCTTCCCCCGCCCCATCCATTAGATTTGCCTTCTTGGCATGCCCTGTGGTTTAGCTGTTTGAGGATACTCACCTCTAGAGTCAGCTTAGCATTCACCATAGCACTGAAACTAAGGAAACAAAGAGACTTCCTTCGGAAACGGTGGGTTAAAACTGCTCAGCCTCTCCGTGCTGAATGTATTTATTGCAACTACAAGTATATTTGAAATCACTGGTGCGCTTGTGACACTATAGAATGTAGAAGTGTCATGATTCAGCCCCAGATTAAACCCTTTTTAC
>NW_015272411.1:0-377 GCF_001447785.1 Gekko japonicus
CTTCCGCAGCCTGCAGTTCAGCGTCTTAGGGCTACATGGGTCCAAACCTGTAGCCATGAGGGGGCCCACAAGGGTGATGCCCCCTCCCAAATATGCCCTGCCCCCTCACCATAGTCCTCCCCTCTCCCAGAAGGGGAAGGGAGCCTGGGGTGACCACACTTGCCAGCAGCATACATCCAGGCTGCCTTCCTGCCCTGCCACTGGCCTGCACACCTTGTGGTTGGCCAGTGTTGTGTGACCCAGGGGTGGCTGGGCAGGCACACTGAGGTACCATTCTCTTTGCCTCTTGTCCCATTCATGGTGAGAGCAGAGGCACCATGGAGCCAGGCCTTTTTGCTCTATTTAAACCATGCTGCCCTCCTCCCGTGCCACCCTCA
>NW_015272412.1:0-377 GCF_001447785.1 Gekko japonicus
TACTGACCCTGCTTAGCTTCTGAAATCTGTGATGGGGCTCCTTCCCTCCCACATAAGTCATAAACATGGTTTATGTACCTAGGCGTGACCTGGCCATGGCTCTGTAGCACAAGCAAGACCCACTTGGCCCAGCATTCAAGTCAAAACTATAGCAAAACCTCCCGATGATCTGGAGAGGAGGCTCCATGTGCATGGAAACGAGGAGTTAAATCACAGCATGTCTGAAAGACAACCATATTCGTGTCAGAGTTCTCAGCATCCCTGCAAGGAATGCAAAAGAGCCACATTCTGTTGCTTCTGGCATCCATCTTGCAGGAACTGAGAGACTGCCACAGAGACGGCCTCCATTTTCCCTGCTTCTATTGGTCAATTTCCCA
>NW_015272413.1:0-377 GCF_001447785.1 Gekko japonicus
CGCTTGGGGCTCTGTGTATTCTGCACAAGCACAGCACTGCATGCAAATTCACCACCCGGAGAATTTTCCCCTTTTTAATCATGGTGATTTTGAAAAGAGATGTGGCGTCAAACCAGCAAGGAGGCGGGGTGGAGGAGACGAAGGGAAGGAGGATGCCACTTCTGTGGGCCTCAGCACATACCCAATGCCACTGAACCTTCAGGCATTCGCACAGCTGACGCCACAAACGAGACGGACCCCACGATCAGCAGTAGCCCCACACCACTGGCTCCATTCTATGCAGCACTAATGCAGAGGAGAAGCTCCGCTTCCCCCAAAAGGTGCTTCGGAAGGGTGGGAGACAGCGTCCCCTCTAAGACGAGTGAGTGTGAGCCGGC
>NW_015272414.1:0-377 GCF_001447785.1 Gekko japonicus
AGATGCTAAGGTAGGCCCTTTGCCTTAACCAACTGGTTTCCAACATGAGCCCAGCAGGACCAAATGCAGATATTTTTGGTGTTAGAGACAGATCATCCAAACAGGATGCCCTGCATACTAGGTAACATGAAGCACAATCCACTGGAAGCCCTTACTGAAAACAAACAAGGGCCGTGCAAGTCCAATACACAGGGTGAGAAATTGTTCATCACTGTTTTTTTAAACTGGCAGAACTCATGTTCTGTTAACAGCTTCAAAAATTCAACAAATGCCATTTTTTCCTGTCAGAAATTCAACAGGTGCAATGAGGAGGAAATCAGACCTTGGCTGGATTGCTGCCTATTGCACAGATGGAAACAGTAGGGCAGTGATCCCCC
>NW_015272415.1:0-377 GCF_001447785.1 Gekko japonicus
AACATTCACAAAGTTGTTCTCCACCAGCACAGGAAGGTATCCTTGAACGCATTATGAAAAACGGTGTCTTCCCAGGAGGGAGCTTGGGGTAAAACCTATTGGAGGACACGTCTGCCAAAGGCAGATGCAGCAGAAGCACAAGAATCTAACTCATAATGTCTCATGAAAGCTGAGGGGAATGGCCAGGTAGCTACCCTACATAACTCCACTAGAGGAGCATCTGTAGAAAAAGGGAACAGCTCCACTAGCAGAATATGAAGTAATTCTCAAAAGAGACAGAAGACTGGCAATGGTTAATTTTTTTGGGGGAAACTCCCCCATACCAGTAGTTCTATAGGAAATGAAGAGAGTGTTTGAACTTCTTCTTTTTTATTATT
>NW_015272416.1:0-377 GCF_001447785.1 Gekko japonicus
TAAGCAAAAAATGTGGGTTTTGGTTGTAGGTGCAGAAAATACACGGAATATGAAATAGATACACTGGAGAGAGAAAAATGGTGCATACAGCAGCCGCACAATCCCAAAGTCAAGTTTAGAGGCTCAGATTCACCAGAGTAAGCTATCTGTGCATAATGGGCCTCAGTCTGATTTGAACTTTATGGGAGAGTCCCAAGAAAGTATGCATGAGATAGAAACTAAGTTTCTCAAAATACTATAATTACCGGGAAAGGAAATCTGTTATCTAATTAAAGGACTCTTTGTACATGTTTCTTTTAAACATCCTAGTGGATATTTGTAGGACAGAAAGATTTTGAAACTAAATTCTGTGTCAAAACTTTTATTTTGGATATAGC
>NW_015272417.1:0-377 GCF_001447785.1 Gekko japonicus
ATACAAAGATTTTAAGTTTTAAGGCACAGGTTAATTTCTCTGTCAAATGCATCGTTTGAAAAGTGGTGTATGTGTGCATCTATATCTATCTATTCAATAAATAAATAAATAATAGAAAACAACTCATTCATGACTCTACTGTGGCTAGTCAGTATACTTGGGTCCCTTTGCTTAATGCCATAGTTGGGTTTCAAAGGGAGGGTGAGCTGCAGGCTTGCTTTCATGTCATTCAGGAAATAAGCCCCGAGGAAGCGTCTTGAAAAATCTGTCCCCAAGCGCCAAATATAGAAAATGAGTCCCACCTGCAGAAACTGAGAGTACTGTCAGGAGGATGGCATGCATGATGATCCAGGAGGATGCACCTTCTTGCAGGCGAG
>NW_015272418.1:0-377 GCF_001447785.1 Gekko japonicus
TATAAAGAAATTCCTTCTTCTGGAGATAAGATTGTCAAAAACCAAACGCTGAAGACCTGTAATCTTGACTGTGGTAAGAGAGAGAGGAAAAAGAGCGTCTGGAATTTGGCAGTAAGACAAGCAGATAATTAAGGAGTGGAGTGGGGGAGAATTATCATGGCCTCGTCTGACTCTGAAGTAGAAAGGGAGGTAATGAGGCCGAAGGACTTTCAACTAGAAGTTAGGAAGGCCGTTGAAACAGCCAAACAAAGCATTACCAAGGCTGTTACTAAGATTGTAGATGAAAAAATATCTAAATTAGCAGATGCCGTGGAGTCCATGGCAGAGACATTAAATTGTACGTGGAAAATGGCTCAGGCGAATGAGAAGAAAATTAA
>NW_015272419.1:0-381 GCF_001447785.1 Gekko japonicus
GTCTACAGTTCTGGTTGCCGTATCTCAAGAAGGACACTGCAGAACTGTAGAGAAGATCAGGAGTCCAGTAGTACCTTAAAGGCGAACAAAATGCATGGCAAGGTATCGGCTTTCATGAGTCACTGCTCACTTCTTCAGATAACTTCAGCTTTGAGCACTCCCGAGATCAGGCGAGCCGGGGCCAGCTGGGTCAGGGAAAAGATGAACAGAGGTGGTTCTGCCTCTGCATAGCAACCCTGGACTTCCTTGGTGGTCTCCCATCCAAGTAGCCATGAGGACTGGACCAGCTTAGCTTCCAAGAGCTGATGCGATCAGGCCATCCAGGTCAGGGCAAAAGATCTACAGAGGTGGTCACGGTTCCCTCTAAGCTGAGTTAGCGTG
>NW_015272420.1:0-377 GCF_001447785.1 Gekko japonicus
AAGTCTATCCTCTACCAGGATATCCTGGTAGAACCTGAGACCTACCAGAATATCCTGCCAGACCTCTCAATTTCACAGACCTGAGAGCCTCCACTCTACATGTATTCCTCCATACAATCCATCTCCTAGAAACATCAGTATCAAAAGGTAAAGGCTAAAGTTACTCATTGCAAAGTAACAGGGTCCATTTAGAAAGAAGGACTCATGATACTTTCAATGTAAACAGTCTTTTTCTCTCTAGGCCAAGATCTGCTAATCCAACAATAATCCAGTTCTGCACACTTGTAGCAAAACCCAGCTGTAGAGGCTGGTCTAGTGGCCATTGACCACAAGGCCACCTGGATACTGACCATAAGGTCACAAGGATACCTCCTTCT
>NW_015272421.1:0-377 GCF_001447785.1 Gekko japonicus
ACTGGCCCCACTCACCCAGTGACCTTAATGATGAACCTGTATTTGAGCTCAGACCTTTCCAGATGAAATATAGCACTATACAGTCTATTAGGATCAGACTGAATGCAAGTACACAAGGGGCAACCTTGGTGTTGAAAGACGAAACTGGTATGGTGCTACTTTCTAACCAGTCTGAAACTAGCTTTTCTCCATAGAGAGGGAGTTTTCAGGCTGTTTGAGCTGGCAAGGGATTCAACAGCCCTGTCTGATGGCTATCTTGCAACATGTGGTTATCAATAATGGTTGTCACTTACCATGGGAAGCTCTAACAGAGAAGGCAGTTTAGACCTGTCCTGGCAGCCCACTAGTGTCAGAACAGAAACCTTTATTGGCATAAC
>NW_015272422.1:0-377 GCF_001447785.1 Gekko japonicus
CATCTGCCTTGTCTTTCATCTGCTCTGGGGAATGTACAGAGATATGAATACTGTCTCAATTGCATAGGGCAACCCTTATTTTTCTTTTGAGACAATGTGAAGCTGTTGTCAAGTTGTAAGACTTGAGAAACATTAGTAATCCCTTTGAGCATCTCACTTACATTAATATATTTGTTATTCACAGCAATAAAGCTAATACAATGAGCTCATATTTGTAGGAATATATCGAATGCTGTCTGCAGGGTATAGTGGTTTATGGAGAATATAAATACGAGAGCTCTATCAAAAACAAAGCCATCTTATTAAATCGGCATCTCTTTGTTCTTGGTCTGAGCAATACAGCCTTCAGAGAAGCGACAAGGCTGAACTGTATCAAA
>NW_015272423.1:0-377 GCF_001447785.1 Gekko japonicus
TGTCAAGAAACTTGCAATCACAATGGGATGAGAATGGGGCGCCAATGACTGAGGGATGGGATAGGGACCGTACTGTCTGATCATGCATTTTAAATCTGGAGGCGAACAACAAAGACATCCAATCAAACAGCTTGTCTGATCGTAGCCTACATGTGCTCGGATCATCACAACTGCAACTTCTGAAAAGGGCTACACATACCCATATATATTACAGTACATAAAACTGTTAAATCTGTTCTCTTCTACCACATTGTATGTATTGGTGGGGTATCAGGGGACCACAGTCTTCTAGAGTGTTGTGACAAAGGCTGTTTTCTTGGCTGAGGCAAGGGCTTTTTCATGTGGATTTGGGTGGCCAAAGGAAGCTCAGTGAGGCA
>NW_015272424.1:0-377 GCF_001447785.1 Gekko japonicus
GGGGACAGCTGAAAGCCACACAAACTGAGAGCAAGCCCCAACTATTAGCTTTGTGGGTCCAGGGGGTGATGATGTGCATAAGCTATGCCTGTTGCTTCCTCCCACACCACCATCTAAAATAGTGCTGCCAGTGCCTCAGAGTCTCTCCTTGGTTACTTGCAGGGCTGGTTCGAGGGCTTTTGGTGCCCTAGGCCAGTGTTTCCAAAACTTCTGGTCCCGACCCCAAAGTGCGTCACAAAACCTATGCAAGTGGGTCCCGGCTTTTGCAGTCTCGTTGATTTGTGCGAGCTCTGTTTCTTTTTTAAGTGGGTTACCATACCAAATAAATCTGGACACATAGGTAACCACTAGGGATGGGCACAAACCATGAAAATGCA
>NW_015272425.1:0-377 GCF_001447785.1 Gekko japonicus
AATAATCATGAGACGCCTGAGTGACGGAATGCAGGGAGTTGGCAAGGGGGAGTGTAGGAGGAGATGAGGAAAGTGATAGTGCCAAGTCTGAGGTTGTGCAAATTATTCTGCCTTCAGTAAGGCTGAGAAAACAAAGAGAATGCCTCAAGAAGAAATATGTGGGGGAAGAGGCTAGTCTTCACAGAACTGGTGCCAGTTCCACCAGGTACGAGGAATGCAGATTTATATTTAACCCGCAAGGGATTATGTTCTCGCATCTAAATTATGTACTTGGTCCTGGGTTTACACCAAGGAAACTCATCCAATTCCAGTACAAGAATATAAATACAACTGGTTAGGGGACAATTAGTGCAATCTTAAGAGCACTTTCCTGGGAG
>NW_015272426.1:0-377 GCF_001447785.1 Gekko japonicus
ACCATTGCTTTTAATTTTGGGGGCCATCGAGACAGTTCCGAACTTCCAGGCGCTGCGTCTTGGGAAGCGGTGAACTTCTCTCGGGCCCTTCGGCGCTTTGCAGGATTTTTGATGATGTCACGTTGGGGGTTTCCTCGCTTTGGAAGGAAACCGAGCCGGCGACGCGGTTGTGCCGATTTGGGGGACGGGGAGGGTGGCCGGCGATTGGCTGCCCCGCGTTGCCATGAAAACAACGTCCTGGTCAACCGAGTGAAACAAGGAATTTAATAAACGGAGTCAGGGCGTTGCTGTAGATGTCTATATATAGCTGTATCTATGTATATCTTCTATATAGATTGATATATAGAACTGCGTTTTAATCAGGCTGCTCTGTGTTA
>NW_015272427.1:0-377 GCF_001447785.1 Gekko japonicus
AAGTATTATTTTGAGAGAATATGCTAGATACTGTGGAAACAACCCTAACTGTACTTTTATTTGTGCTATAAACTGACCCATCAATTGCCAAACCTCAGACTATACTGAAATCACTTTATGCACTTTAAACATTTATGCTTGAAAAGTTAAGTAGGAAACCTGAGAAGCAAGAATGGATGCATTGCTACCATGAGACACATCTGGAAGGCAGGTGCATATTCTCCATCTCTGGGATTACCCTCATTATGTCTCAAATCAATTGTTCAACATGTTTAATCATTGTCAGTCTTCTCTGACTTTTTATTATCTGGAAAGTAAAATGTTACAGATATTATACAAAACTTGTTATTCATTAGATCATTTCTACATTTTAACAA
>NW_015272428.1:0-377 GCF_001447785.1 Gekko japonicus
CAAGGGAAACCTTTACCTTTACCTCTTTCTGATGTTCCCCTTTCATATGAGAACGAGAATGCAAGGACTGGGTCCTTTCCGTGTGCAAAGCATCCCTTTGAGCAAGGGCACCTCCCTATTCGCTCCAGCTGGGAAGCCACCAGATCCTTCCTTGGTTTTGCTTTGTTACGGCAGCTCACCTGGATTCCAAGCAGGATCCCTCTCTGCGGCACCTTGAATCCCGTCGACAGCATCGCCTTCATGAAGGCAGCATGAACGTTTTCTCCAAAACAGGCCACCTAAAGGGGCAGAGGCGGGGGAGAGAGAAGAACGAAAAAGTAATTCTGATTTGATCGAGGTCAGGAGTGTCCAAACGTGCTTAACATAAGAGCCACATA
>NW_015272429.1:0-377 GCF_001447785.1 Gekko japonicus
TCTGATATTAACATTCAGGAGGTTCAATGAAATATTGTCTCCATCAAGGAAAGAGTAGAACAGCATTGTCATTTTAGTTGAGTTTATTTACATATTTCACTTTCATTTCCCCTAACCTGTTTGGTTCATGTCACTAAACTAGATGTTAACACACCCACACACACCTTTGACCACGGCATCAGAGGTCTCAGGGATGGGGGGGTTTCCCGGTTGGGCAGGCAGGGCCAGCGGTGCCACCTGAGCCGGGCACACTGGCTGCGCTGGCAACCAGCGTTGTACTTCCCGCTGCACCACCTCTACCACCATCCCTGGCAGATTCCGGAATGACTCCTCGATCATGCACATGAGTTTATTGTGGCCCCGCTCGAGTAACTCCA
>NW_015272430.1:0-377 GCF_001447785.1 Gekko japonicus
TTGCTTGTTGCTAGACCCTGCCTTACAGCTGACCCTTGTAGGTTGGGCCAAGGGCACCTCTGTTTTATTTCTCTCCTGAGTCAAGGCAGCAACAGTTAATCTGGTTAATGTTTTACGCCCAAGTTTGGTCCATCTGCCGTTCCCAAAGCAAAGCAACGACATTCGCAGACCAGGGATCTGCTGAGCCAGAAGCCAAACTCGCTGTTCACCGTGCGTTTGTTTTCAGGAAAGAGTCAGGACAGGCTGTTGCATGGGTAAACCCCTGATTTCCGGCTTCACCGCCACTTTCGAGAGTTTACCATGAAGGCACTGGTGGACTTACAGTTCCAGTGCCCGCAGTCCACACTCGGAAGAGGCAGGGCTATTGCTACCTAGAC
>NW_015272431.1:0-377 GCF_001447785.1 Gekko japonicus
GAAATGACCCCTGGATAGCACATACCAGCAGCCATTACCCCAAATCCCACCCTCATCTCAGACCAACATACATCCCTAGACCAACACAATTAACACTAAAGAAAGGCCTGGTAAGAAACAATCAACCATGACTGTGGGCATACTGAATAACAATACATTCAGGAAATGTCTGGACAACTGAGTGACAGTCTAAGACCAGGGAAAGCAAGGACATATTTTCCGAAGTTTGGGTCAAGCAAAAATCAAAGACAAATTTGGCTTATTATGCAAGCACTCACCTTGCAATCATACTAAGGAACCCTCACATGAAGGATTTACTTGACTGGAACTCCCATTGTATAATATGGTCCCAAAGGCAGCCACAAACAAGGTGATAA
>NW_015272432.1:0-377 GCF_001447785.1 Gekko japonicus
ATAACTCTGCTTAGGGTGACACTCTGGGTGACTTTAAGCTCTAACCTACTTTGCAAGGCTGTTATAAGGATATACTGAAGGAGGGGGAAAGAATTATACATGCTACCCTGAGCTTTGGGGAGAAAGTACAGTCTGAAAATGTACTGTGGCATCTGTGACACAACAGATGGCAGCTCCCAACTTTGCTAATCTTAGATGGGGGCTAGTGGGCATCAGAATTTACCAATGTGTATAAAACTTCCACAAATTGACAGATACTGTGAAGCCCTAATACTGTATAAGTCATACATTGAAGGCAAATATCATCAAGCTACCAACGTTTGTATTCTTTTTTAAATGTTATTGAAACAACTAAAAATTTTACAATAAGATCACAA
>NW_015272433.1:0-377 GCF_001447785.1 Gekko japonicus
TGTTTTTTGTTCTGGCTTTGCATCCTCCAGTTCTGGCAAGAGGACAACAAGGTAACGTTCTTGTCAGGCCTGTGAAGTTCTGATAAAGGGGGAATCCTGTTCAAAAATCTTAGGGACGCTAACGTCTGGAAGATCCTGTCTTGCGAAGACACTTCCCAGCACCAAACGTCTCTGAGCATTTGAAGTGTGCTGGCAACCATAGCTTCTCTGGCAACAGGTGAGACCTTTTATCTCCATGCTTTTGGAAATCTTTAGAACCATATCAATGTCGGAATAAATGCATTGGATTTCACAGCTCAGGATCGGAAGTTGAAAAATTATGGTCTGGAACATCGGTACCACTATATATTGTCTCTTCTCTGATGTGGAATAGAAGT
>NW_015272434.1:0-377 GCF_001447785.1 Gekko japonicus
GATACTAGTGATTGGCTTGAAATTCATTCAATTTCTGTGTCCAAGGACAGATCTTCAAAAGCAGACACACTGTTACCTTCTTCAAGGCAGCTGGCACACTGTCCTGTCTCAATGGAGCATAACTAGGGTGGCCTCCTCACCACTCAGAAAGCTTGGCTCGATGGTTATTGGCAAGCATGATGTCAAAGAGCATTTTGCTGTCACCATGGCCATAGCTTAGGTAAGAACACAGGGGCTGATCCTACCCCCACCTGACCACTCCATTGAGCAAGGTTCATTTATTTATCAATTAAAATATTTACACCTTTCTTCCTTTTGGCTCAAGTTTGAAGGCTTCCTCCGATCGAAGAAGCCTTTCTCCAACTAAAGTGGCTCTT
>NW_015272435.1:0-377 GCF_001447785.1 Gekko japonicus
TGGAGCTCTTCATCTTCTTCACCAGCCTCATGAGGATGTTTACCTTCCAGCTGCCAGGAGGAATGAGAGAACTCAGTCAGACGCCTATAGAAGGGTTGAGAACTCCTCCCCACCCTTATAAGATCTGTGCGGTTCCCCGCTGTAGTGCGTCGTAAACAACGAAAACCATTTGCGCCAGGGGAATATTTAAGTAATAGTTGTGTGTCTAAATGGACACCCAGCCCTAGCTTTTGGACACCCAATGGACATAGATTGGAGATATATAATTGGATCAATGGACCAAGATCACAAAATTCGGAGTACAAGCCAGTGAGACACTAGAGGGATGACTTTGAAGTCCCACTGAGTAAAAACAATAAGGTATGGAGCCAGTTTGG
>NW_015272436.1:0-377 GCF_001447785.1 Gekko japonicus
CTCCCATCAGGAAGGAGATCACAAAAGGATGCTATCTCCAAAAGGTGACTGTCCTAGACAAAGTCCACGCCTCCACATTCTCTCTAGCCCCAGCATAGCATGTAACCTATATATTCCAAATCCTTTGAGCTAACTCTGTCTCCTTCTCCTTCCTCTAGCTTCATCTTTATAAATGATAGACACAATGAATGTGCTTGTTGGTTATGGGGTTCTCCATACATGCTACTTCTCATAAGGTGCCTCTCTTTATGGCTTATTCAGTGGTGTGCTACAGAAGACAAGATGGATTCTTGATGAACACATGAAGTTGCCTTATGTAAAGTCAGAACACTGGTCTGTCTGTCTAGTTCAGTATCTCCCTTATAAATAAAAGCCGA
>NW_015272437.1:0-377 GCF_001447785.1 Gekko japonicus
CCTGGGAAATGGAGGTCCCACAACACCAGCATCAGAAGGGAATTAGATGGCTGTCATAGGAGAAGGGAATCAGCAAAAAATCCCCCACACATACACCCCGAGTATTGAATGGGATCCAACCCACTGTGGTTCTCTGAAGCAGATACTCTTGGGTGCCCTGCATTACAAAGAAACCAAGAACAATATATATTATAGATAAATTGTCTCTCTTAATCTTTGCTTCAGTTGCTGCTCATGGATGAAACAAAACGTTTCAGGAACTGTTATGTCCTAGACCCGGCATTGACTAGCCCAGCTTGGAACCTAGAACAATAGAAAGCTGGGATCCTGAAAGGAACCAATGGACAGGTAGTCGCACTGTAAATAGCCTATCACGG
>NW_015272438.1:0-377 GCF_001447785.1 Gekko japonicus
ATGGTGAAACAAGAATTTCAAGAAACCTGGATAATTGGGGACTTCAACGCAGTATTAGAAGGAAGTCAAGATAAAAAAAAAATGAAGAAAAGAAAGAGAAAAAGAAAACACTAATTGCCTATAACGTTCTACCATTTAATGGAAGAGAATAAATGTATAGCTGCATGGAGACCTAGAAACCCAAATAAAAGAGATTTTACCTTTTATTCTGCTAGACACAAATCTTGGTCAAGAATTGATATGTGCTGGATATCGGCTACAATGGTAAATGAAATACTAGACGCTGAAATAGAACCCCAGACATATGCCGACCACAATCCAATTACCATTGAGCTGCAAGATATTCCCAAGAGAAGCAGATGGAAATTAAATACGAC
>NW_015272439.1:0-377 GCF_001447785.1 Gekko japonicus
AGCCGCACAATACGTGTGAAAGAGCCACACGTGGCTCCCCAGCCACAGTTTGGCCACCCTTGTTGTATACAAATGTAGCATCCTGGCTTAATTCTGCTTTGTTCCCTGCCGATGCTCGGTGTCTTCCTTGCCTTCAGAATCATCTGGCAAGAGCAGCTAAAAAATGAAGCTCCTCTAACCATCAGATGGCTTTCACCAGGTGCCCCGTAGCTACAGTGGGGCTATAGGGGGGGTTCCGCCTCCTTCCTTAAAGGGCCAGCTCTAAACATTTTTTTGGAAGATTTTTTTTGGAGACAAATGGCCCCCCCCATGCATGGCCCCCTGCTTCTTCTCAAAGTCAATTAAAGAGATCCTTTAAATGCTTTTTAGAAGAAGCG
>NW_015272440.1:0-377 GCF_001447785.1 Gekko japonicus
CTCCTCCTCCTCCTCCTCCTCCTGAAATCAAAATAAGAAGGTGCTTGCCAAATGAAAGGAATGACGTGTGTTAGAAGTAGACAATCTTGTGTGTTCCATTTTCAGATATACTTGGAAATAGGTCTTCATGTTTATTTGGTAGGCTTGGAGTTGTGGACTGAGAGAGACTACGTAATGATCGGCAAAACGCTTCCTGAAACGTTGAAAGAATTTCAGAACTATGCCTCTTATCAGCTGATGGGCCGCGTCGGTTTCGACCATTCCAACTTAATCACGTAAGGCTCCATTCTCTCCCCCCCCCTCTGAAAATGCTTGATATTTTAACAGCATAAAATATTTGTTTTCGGAAGTGGGGAGACGTCATTCTCCCAGTTGCC
>NW_015272441.1:0-377 GCF_001447785.1 Gekko japonicus
ATGGATTTGCAGGTAAGAAGTACTATTCAATGGCTTTTAAGTGACTGAAAAGTGTGAAGTAAGATGCAAAGCAAATTCAGTTATTCAAGTAGGAAAAAGAGCTCCTTAGTTCTATTGTTTAGGAAACCTCCCCCATGAGACAGTGGCCACTGACTTAGCAGTTGACTAGTAAAGTGAAATGAAAATCATTAACAAGCTTGCGATCTGTGTTTTCTTAGTTTCTGGATCAAGAGAGAATTGTAGCTGCTTCATCCAATGGAACCGTGACTATATTCAAGCATCATCAAAATAATGAGGTAACAGTATTCATTTTCAGGAATTATTACTGTTGTGCCAATAATTTAAGGCTTTTGTAGTTCCTGGAATGGTTAAGACAA
>NW_015272442.1:0-377 GCF_001447785.1 Gekko japonicus
TGTTCTGGAGGGAACTCCCAGAGGCAGCGTGCCGGACCTCAGTCACTTTGGCCAACCTCAGTTCACAAGGATACCTGGAATCTTTGCTCTGGCTTTGCTCTGGCCACACCAAGGCATCGGCTTGGAAGGGGGACTCGGAGAGGGGCGTTTCAGGAGAGGAGAGAGACAGACAGAGGGAGACTCGGTTTAGATGCTGTCCAGTACAACGTATGTCCAAATGAAAACCCCATTGTGAATAACTATGCACAGGTTGACGACCTCGGCTCACCACATGCTTCCTCTGGGGACAATATTGTGCTGCATCCTGTCCACTCGATCAGTCCCTCTGGCCCTCAGTTGACTGTGTGTAAGAGGGGTGACATGATTGAGGTTTACAA
>NW_015272443.1:0-377 GCF_001447785.1 Gekko japonicus
TCTGAGACTCCGAGTGAACGGCAGGGTATGAAATCCAATCTCTTCTCTCCTCTTCATCGACTGGCCGTGGCTAAAACTTTGAGTGTACAGCCGAAGGCTCCACTTGACAACTCCACCAAGTCGAGATGCAGCCTGAACCCCCGGCACAAACACGAGGGCGCGGAGACGGCCACACACTCTAGGACAACTCCAAAAAAGGACCCAAAGACTGACGATCTGCCACCCTCGGCATAGCTACTTTTCGGCAGGCTGCTGTCTTCCCAAGGTTTCCGAGCAGCCTCCCCGACTCTTACTTATTTCAGCTAACCCATCCTGGCACATGGTTTATTACAGCAATTAAAGGAAGAGAGAGACTTCAAGGAGCACAAGAGGAAACC
>NW_015272444.1:0-377 GCF_001447785.1 Gekko japonicus
ACCAACTCCCCCCTCCCCCGCAGAACAGCATCTTTCAGTGCTGAGCCCCCCGATGCCCACCTTCCTGCAGCCTGGTACCTGACATCTCTCGCTTGATGTTCGGCAGGTCAGCCGGGCAGGAGTTGCTCACGGTTATCGCTGGCTCCATCATCCCTTGGTTGCTATACACGTCCAAGAGGTTTCCCGAAACCGGCAGCTGGACAGAGAAGAAAGGCGTTCAGGCGAGGTTCAACCCATCCCACAACCACCAAGGTGGCCCCGGGGGTTGGGGGGGAGCCTGCAGAACAAAGGCACCGGACCAGGCTGGAAAGACGTAGGAGTTTTGCTTGGCCGTCTTCTGAACTTCAATGGTTCTGGTTGATCACAAGCTAAACATG
>NW_015272445.1:0-377 GCF_001447785.1 Gekko japonicus
GGATGGGTGGGATACAAATATGAAAAAAAAATTAAAAAAATAAACCATTTTGGACGCAGTCATTTACATCACTGTAAAAAATGACTGCATCCAAAAAGGACTATATGACTTCCTGCCTAGATTAAACAAGGACTGACAAGGCCTGCTGTGTCTAGTTGCCCTAGGAGAGGCGGGGGGGGGATTTCTCCATTAGCAAGGTCATACTCTCCCTCCCAGGGAGTTTCCCAGGTTATGTTGCTTGTTGCAATGATTTGAGGGGGTTGGCTCTGGGTCTCTATGATTACAGGGTGTAACTCTTAAAAGGGAGCTCAGGCAGCCAAAGAGGAGGTGGGTGGCTGGATAGTCCTTGGTCGTGTTCACACGGGCAATTTGATCCA
>NW_015272446.1:0-377 GCF_001447785.1 Gekko japonicus
TATTAGTAAGAGAAGCAGGATCTACTAATGGGGTTCTACGTTTTTCTCCAAATGAGAAAAAAACAGGAAAGATCAAGGGAAAGATACAGTTGAAGTGGGAGTGCGGAACACTCTTCAACCCTCTGGATGAAATTTACAGAGACAATAATGTATGAATGGATCCTTAGTTAGAAATATGCTGCTAAAGGCAGAGACCACAGGTTATCATTTTTGGTACTCCCCTTACCACACACCATTCTTACCTTATAAAGCCATGTTAATCCACAAGAAAGATTATCATGGCATGCCTGTGAAAGACCGATTAACTTTTTCTGTGAATTCTCATTTCTAGTGTTACGAGACAACTGACCTTAAGGATAGTTTCTCCTGTTGCCTGC
>NW_015272447.1:0-377 GCF_001447785.1 Gekko japonicus
ATGTGACGGTCAGTCTCTTTATTGCAGGGTCAACTGACCTCTTGGTGTTGGGATGTGGGAGTACGCTGCTGGGGGCCCCAGAGGTTAGCGAACATTCTTTGAATGCAGATGGTTCGGTCCTCAACATCTTCACTTACTTTTGGGTAGTGAGAAACAGCTTTGGCCCAACACCCTGGAGAACTGGAACCTAGTCAGAACAGGTGGTACTGAGCTACAGGGAGCAGAAGTCCAACGTCTTGTGAGGCAGCTTTACATCACCCAGCCAACCGATTCGTGCCACAAAGATGGCGCAAGGTCCATGGAAGATGACCAAAATGACTGTGAGACATGTCTTCAAGGTACTGGTTAGAGAGGTTTTCATAGTATAAAAGGTAAAG
>NW_015272448.1:0-377 GCF_001447785.1 Gekko japonicus
GGTAAGTGAATTAGTAGCCCAGTCTAAGGATGACCAGTCTGGGAAAGCCTTGCAGGTCTGGGACAATTTCAAGGTACTGGGGTGCAGGTCACTATTAGGAGCTCCAAGACAGATCAGAAATATAAGGGATCCGTGGTTAAACTGTGTATTTGTTCTGATCGGGAACTCTGCCCAGTTTTGGATCTGTCTCAGTACTTGGCTTTGCTGGGAAGGGAAGCTGGCTGCCTTTTTAAGCATGCGGATGGAAGTCCGCTGACCAAACATCAGTTTTGGGCGTTAACCACTCAGGCTTTGGGCAAGTTGGGCCTTTCTGAGGTGGAGTATGGAACTCATTCTTTTCGGATTGGCGCCGCTTCCACTGCAGCTGCCCTGGGCTA
>NW_015272449.1:0-377 GCF_001447785.1 Gekko japonicus
GGGCTCAAAAAGAAAGAAAGAAAAAAAAGGACTGCCTCGAAACAAAAATCTCTCACCAGCGACTGTATCCACCTGCCAGCCGTTTGCATCGGTCGCGTCTCCTCCTGTGTCCGCAGAGGACTCTGCGCTCTCCTCTGCCAAAGGATTGGGCTGGGGGGAGGGAAGGAGGAGTCAGTTTTGACAGCAGGAAGGAAGCAGGAACTTCTAGTCTGAGCCGCTCCCAGAAGGGTGAGGGGGCCACCGACCCCACACCGAGGCACCATCAGGAAATCCCCCAGCTGCCAGGGCAAGCCCGCACAATACGGGTGGATTGTTTTGCCCAAATGGAATGGAAGCCACCAGGAAAAGTCTATACAGTGAGGTCCTCTCCCTACTGC
>NW_015272450.1:0-377 GCF_001447785.1 Gekko japonicus
TTGCGGAGCAGATGGAGAAGGGGTGCCAGACCAGTGTGAGGCGAGGCCCTCCAGCCAGGAACCCTTCGCGGCACCCCGTTGGCCCACCCCTGGGGAATCGATTGCCATTGACCCACGCGGCACGCCCTCCTGGACTGGTGGGCCTGTATTACCTGGCCCTGGGAGGGGAGGTAGGTCCTGGCTGTTACTGGTGGTAGTGAGGCCCACCCCTCCCAGTTCCCGGCCACCTCTCCCTCTTTGCCCAGCCGTGTCCACCGTTGCCGCCACGAAATGAGGTGGCTGGAAGTGAGCGGAGCAGCCGCAGCAACCCTGAGTGAGCTGGGACCACCCTCAGACCGATGCCATGGGTAAGCTTGGAGAAACGACGACTGAGGGGA
>NW_015272451.1:0-377 GCF_001447785.1 Gekko japonicus
TAACCACTTGAGCCACCGCAGTTCCTAACCACTGCCCTACACTGGCGTATTTCGGCACATATGCTGGGAAAAGACAGTCAGCAGGTTTCAAAGTTAATCAGCAGCCTAGGGCCTGAAAAGGTACTAACAACAGCCTAGGCAGTCAAGTGATCCTGGTAGGACAAGGATCTATGAAGGAGAAGGAACCGGGCAGAAAATGTGTCTGTCCTCTCTCAGAACTTGGCCAACTGATCCAAAAGGCTATCACTTCTCCCCCTTGGTTTTGAAACAAAAGCCCAAATCTGTAGGGAAGGTTCATGCGTCCAGGTGAACGTTCTGAGGCAACACAACGGAGAAACTCTGGAAATCTTGTGCAAGCATTTCACATAGGTAAAGGT
>NW_015272452.1:0-377 GCF_001447785.1 Gekko japonicus
TTTCTTTATTTGTCATCTGTGTACTGTGTTTGGCACTGTAGACGGTATGAAGCTGGCTTTAGCCACCTGCTTTGGGGAGCTGTTTGGAGTGCCTTTAAATGGTCGTATTGCATTCCATTCTGCTTATCCTTTAAAAACAGAAATTGTACAGGCCAGCACGTTTGCATGGCGCGAGGCAAGGTCTCTCGGCTTGTCGGAGAGTGGCTGGATAAGTCTAGACGGGTCATTTGGAATCTCTCTAAAGGGGCTAAGCGCGTAGGCAGGACAGACCCCGGATTTGCTGATTATTGTCTCCCTCCCTCTCCCTCTCTCTGCCTGTTCCCCTCCACCACAAATGATGAACATGCTAATTCCACAAGCATGGGAAGCCAGGGGGG
>NW_015272453.1:0-377 GCF_001447785.1 Gekko japonicus
CCTCTCCTCATTGAATCGAAAAGTTCAGTGATGAATGTGAGTTCATATTGTCTCGCTAGTAGTAATTGTTTGCTAAAATTAAAGTAACTTTGAAAGGAAGAACAACGGCTTGGATTCTGTGCAGCAGGAGAAGAGGGGCAGGTTACAGCCAGTTACTTTCATTCCCTTCCCACTGCAGTCGTCTCCCCGTCCCCACTGTGTAACCTTGGATCAGTGGATCCCCCATGAATGTCACAGGGATCAAAGTGAAAGGCTGCAGTGCAGGCCAAAATATGCATTAAAACATGTGACTCCACCACAGGAACCCAAAGCACCATAGAGGACAGATTCAGATCAGAACTGTGATGCAGGGGGAGGAAAAGACTACTGCCCCCCCC
>NW_015272454.1:0-377 GCF_001447785.1 Gekko japonicus
TTGGAATAGAATCAATTTTTTCACAGTGACAATTGGTGGGGTGCAACCAACTGGAGATTGGCAACCCTAGTTTGGAGACATTTCCCTATTGATAAACTAAGCAGAAAAGGGCCATTGCCAAGCTCAGCTTTCCCTTGACCTGCACAAGCACAGACCTATCTCTTGGAGATTTTAATATCACCCTGAAGCACATGAAGCTTTTCCAAATTCCTGCCACCCCACAGATCCCTACCAGGAAGTGTTTTGCCTGTTTCAGGCTGCTGAAATCCACTACCAGTGGCTGTAGAGGGGGCAATAAACACAGATGGCTTTCAAAGATGTTAGAATTATGGAGGAGAGGTCTGTCAGTGGCCACTATCCAGGGTGACTAAAGGGAA
>NW_015272455.1:0-377 GCF_001447785.1 Gekko japonicus
AGGTGCCACTGGACTCTTAATTTGTTCTGTTATTCCTACTAATACTGTTAGCACTAGTGCTGTCCAGTGAGCATGTGGATTGTTCAAGCATGTCTGTGATTCATTTATTACGCCCTCTCCCAAAAGAATTTCTTCCAAGAAACTCAAGGAAATGTAAAAGATTCTCTTCCATTTTATCATAACAACAACCTTGCAACAAAAGTTAGGCTGAGGAAGTATAGCTGACCCAAGATCATCTGCTGTGCTTCACAGCTAGAGACCCAACTCAGATTCCTCACAGCCAGACAGCAGCTGTGGAGAATAGCTGTTAAAAAATAAAGGAGAGCCCAATTGGGCTTAGAACACTGATGAGGGGGGACTTCGGAGGGAACCTAACT
>NW_015272456.1:0-377 GCF_001447785.1 Gekko japonicus
ACCTTGACCTTGATGGATGTAAAACCTGCATTAGCTGTGTTTTTCTTCTGAACCCTTTCCTGCATTAACAGCATCTATACAAAAATCAACGAAGGATTCAAAAGCATGTCACTATCATAGGAAGACTCATTTTGAGAGACTGGACTGGGAGTACTCTTAGAGTTAAAATATACCTATTTGAAAAGATACTTTCATGTTAGAAGTTTCTTTTTTTCAGACGAGGCATTCAAAGCTTCTGAAACACATCGATAAAAAAGACACAAATATAAAAGACACAAGGAGCTAAGGCTAACAAATTTACACTTTGGAGCACTATCTTTAGGTAGCTCTCTGCAAAAGACAGCTGAATCTTATGGCACAACTACAAACTACTTAAA
>NW_015272457.1:0-377 GCF_001447785.1 Gekko japonicus
GTGGGGCATTTTGGGGGCCCGCCCCCTTAGTTAATAGCCCCGCCCCCACAAATAGCCACCCAGAAACCTTATTTTTGAAGAGAGACCTGCCCACGGCCTAATTTGCATGTTTCCCAAAGGCTCGCGGGGACGCCTTTGAAAGACTCGCCATGACCTCGGTGGTCTACAGCAGGACTGGGCTGGCAGAAAGTCGGCTTGTTGGAGGTGTATTGAAAGGTCCCCTTCTTGAGTGCCCTTCGAAGCTTCCTTGCCTTGTGGAAGGAAACGCAAAAGGCCTTTGAATGTCCTCTGAGCTGTTTTTTCCCCCTAGGAACTGAAGTGGTCGCTGCCCTGTCCCTTGAAAGGAGAGGCTAGAGACAGGCTTGGAGCCTCCCCTT
>NW_015272458.1:0-377 GCF_001447785.1 Gekko japonicus
AATGAGCCTTACTCACAGGAAAGTGTCCTTAGGATTGCAGTTTGAGACTATACTTCCCCTATGCCCTGAAAGTTCCATAGAAACATTTTCTGCATCAGACTACAAAGCATGAGCATGGCTAAGAACTAATATAGATTATAATATAGATTGATAGATTTGAACCAAAATGGTATGGGTTCAAATCCTCAACCATCCAGGAAGTTTGCTGATGACCCTAAGCTAGCTTAATAGGGATAAAATGGAAAATCCCCTGAGCACTATGGCAAAAGGGCAGGCTATCTTTTTCTCAAGTGTGGCCCACCTGCAGGGATCTAAATCCATGGATCAGGGTCACCCGAAAGAAAACAGATTTTTCTGCAAATTTAGGGGACCCCCCC
>NW_015272459.1:0-377 GCF_001447785.1 Gekko japonicus
GATTGCTGATTGGCACAGATGAGGGATGTCTTGAAAAATAGTTGGCTAGATTATTTTTAACAGGCCAGTAGAGGACTTTGTAGTCATTTCTAGAAATTTGAGCATCCAGTGTCTAATGTGAACTGGTGGCTGAACAGACAAATTGTTAATCGTGTGTTCATGAGGCTTATGATCAGATATTACTGTGAATGGGCATCCGTATATGTACAGATGAAAACGAAACCATACCTAGGCCACCTCAGAAGACACCCTCTCTGTTTCAGAATAACATTCTTCAGTGGGTGAAAGAACATTGGCTGACACAGGCAATGGTGGAAATATGACCCTGTGGATCTGTCTGTGTGTGAACAGCTCCCAGGGCAGGCATTCACCAAGTG
>NW_015272460.1:0-377 GCF_001447785.1 Gekko japonicus
GGAAAGTGGGCTAAAAGTGTATTATTCAGCATGTGTGGAAGAGACCGGTATATCCTGGTGCCTGGGCTTGTGCCCTGGTGCTAATGTGCTGGCACAATTTGTGGTACGTCACATTTCTCTTCCATACGTACACTCCCCTTGGGTTATTTCTCTGCACCTTTGGGTACTGAGTCCTGGCGCTGAAGACAAATTCCGATCTTAAAAGTGTTCTGTCTGTAGCTTTGTGGTTGGCTATAGGTGAGAACATGCGCGTTCATCTGAAGATACCAGACATGCTCAGACATTTTGCCATGCAGTGCTTTGGTACTATGGGCTCTGTGCTCACATCACATGATCCGAGCTGTTTCCCAGTCGCTGTTAATCTAACCAAGTAACTG
>NW_015272461.1:0-377 GCF_001447785.1 Gekko japonicus
CAAGGGATAAGATCCTGAGCTGGCTGTATTCTGATTCCCCGGGCATGGTGGCACTGCCTGTACTGGAGGGCCTGGAGAACATAACATGGGAGGTCTGGCAAAGGCCTGCCTTATTTCAACCCATGGCAAGGAGAGTTGAGCATTTCTATAGAATTAAGAAAGACTCCTTTAATCATTTTGCTACACACTCTCCACCATCATCACTCATGACAGGGGAAATGCAGCCAAAGGGTTGGCAGACTTACCATGCAGCACCCACAAATAGAGAGGGGTGCAAGCTAGATGGTGTGGGAAGGAAGTTTTACTTCTCTTCTGCACTGAGATTCAAGATTGCTAACTATGAAGTGATCATGGATGGTTACCAGCTGTTCTTGTGC
>NW_015272462.1:0-377 GCF_001447785.1 Gekko japonicus
TTTCACAGTACCCCGGGCCCGATCCAAGCCTAGGAGGGGGTAATGTACCCACCCCAGGGAACCTAAATCCTACCCCAGGTTTGATGAAAGCCTTTCAGCAGGCCATGCAAGAAGCGATCTCCTCTTTCTGCACCATGGTGGGCATCACAGGGCAAGGGATCCCCCAGACCCATCTAACCCTGCCTTCTACTCCTTGGCCCACCAAAGCAGCCCAGAAGGCCCCACCTATCTCCGGTAGAAGGGTGAGGGAGAAGCATTGGGAAGAGGTTGAGTCCTCTGCATCCCTTATTGAGGACAGAGAGGAAGGAGAATTTCTCTCTGAGGAAGAAGAGGGCAGAGATCAAGATGCCTGAACAGTCCAGCCAGTTCTTTAAGGC
>NW_015272463.1:0-377 GCF_001447785.1 Gekko japonicus
GAACGCCCCGAGGTGGCGGTGGGGTGTCTCGCCCAAGACCCTGCGGATCTTCTAGAAGGGACCCTGCCCTGGTCCCTCCATCCGGAGCCCGACAGCATGCCACTGCTAGATTCCGCCCTCTCCCCGGATCAACAGGCCCAGATGACGGATGTCATACAGCAAGTACCAGGGGTCTTTAGCACCACCCCTGGGTGTACCGCGTTGGCAACTCACCGGATACCCACTATACCGGGCCGGGTAGCCCGTACACGGTGGCGACCGTTGCCGCGGAAGCAATGGGACACGATCGAGAAGGAAGTCCGTGAGATGCTGCACCTCGGGATTATAGAACCTTCGCACAGCGCATGGCGAAGCCCCATCGTCCTGGTGCCAAAGCC
>NW_015272464.1:0-377 GCF_001447785.1 Gekko japonicus
TTCATTGCCTGCTGTGGGGTCTGACAGATAGATGGGCAGAGTATGAGAAACATAAAATCAGATGTAACCAAGGAAGATGCCGTGTGAGACATGACAGGCAGGACTCATTTAATGTCTGTAAAGGGAGAGGAAATGTTGAGCTAGTAGCACCTACAGCGAGTGAGGAAACTCGTCCCTATTCAAGCCCAGGGGACAAAGAGTGGATCCCTCCAGAGATGCAACAACCTGCACCGCCAAACACCAGGGATGCCCTCTACCCACTGAGACGTTCCCTTCCCTTGACATGTGATTAGGGCAGCTGTTCTCTGCCACTGTCACACTGAGTCCGAGCCTAAGCTCAGAGGTATGTTTGATTTGCAGAGAAAAAAAAGAAAAAG
>NW_015272465.1:0-377 GCF_001447785.1 Gekko japonicus
AGCGGGGTATAAAAACCAACTTTTCTTCTCCATCTAAATCGGAGCTCCTTTATTCTGCTCACCCTCGACCTCAACGAAAACCCAGCTCTTTCCAGCGCACCTGGGTACCTGCATCCAGAGGTTGCACAGAGTCAAAACAGGAAGTTACCCAGCCAGGGCAGAGCAAGAGGCAGGCTCAGCAACTCGCCGTGTCCGTGCCTGATTTGAGTTTTGTTTCGTGAGATCTGAAGGCAGCCGTTGAAAATATGAGTCTACAAGGGGTACTCGGCTGTCTGGGAGGCAGAGGCGCTGTCTGTATTATCGCAGGGCGCATTCTGAATACACGAAGCTTCTGCCATCTACTTCTCAGACTCTTGGCCACGGTCATAGCCAGCGGT
>NW_015272466.1:0-377 GCF_001447785.1 Gekko japonicus
TTACAGAACAGGGGTTCAAATAATCGCTGAGCCAGCAGATGCCCTTGCTAAAGTTACTGTTTTTCAGCTCCCAGGAACAGTAAATTCAAAGGCGGTCAATCACTATTGCTAACTGGCAACTAGATTTGAGTAACTCAGCCCATAGTCCAAGGGGGAGGAATTGAACCAACAACTTAACTTCCATCCCCACACCCAGATGCTGTTAAATTCCCTTGGGGAGAAATAAAATTAAGGGATATTTCTCCCTCCTGTATAAGGATACCAAATGCAACCAATCTAGATTCAGTCATCTCTTGGCGCAAAGGATCAGATAACGCCACTGAACAAAGAGGCTCTTTTACATAGAGTGTTCCTCTGCATAATACCTGTGCGATCAA
>NW_015272467.1:0-377 GCF_001447785.1 Gekko japonicus
GCTTTGTTTTCCTTTGGACAGCCGCTCCGGCGAGGCTGCCAAGGAAGGGCCCCACAAACCAGACGGCGGAGCAAGTCCACGCCTCCCAGACTGAGAACGGAGTCCTCCCGCTGGTTTGGAGGTTGGCAAAGGCAACCTACTGGTTGCCCAACCAAGACTTTAAAAAAACCCTATCAATTATCCAGAACAGCTGGTCCAAAGACGGAGGCTAGGGTGCTGCAAGTCTGAAAACATCACATGGGAGGGGTGATTTAGCAACTGACTTCAGGCCATATACATGGAACGTAAATGGGGTGAGGAGGAAACATGTGGATTTTAAGTCTAAGACTTCCTTGTGTTTGCTGCTTGTGATCACAGGCACACTTCTGCTTCTATCT
>NW_015272468.1:0-377 GCF_001447785.1 Gekko japonicus
ATAAGGTAACACATTTAATCTCTACGTATGCAAATAGACAATACAATAAGGCAACTCCTCTGTATACACAGATTTGGTTTTTACGCAAAATCATTAACTGGACTCTTCAGCACAAACCCAAATCTTCCTGTGCTACTAACGGGGATGCTAACTAACACAGGGAGCAGCGTTCCAGTGAAGTTTAACAAGGCATGATATGGCCAGCTCTTGACAGGTAACTCGTGTCAGCATTATTCTTTTTCTTCCCCCTGTAATGACACTCAGCAAGTACCAGAAACTGCCATGTGCCCTACTGATAACAGATGCAAGAGACACAGGAAAATGCTGCCGGGCTTCGGTAGATCAGCTCAGTTCTAAAACCCTGCTTCCGACCCAGC
>NW_015272469.1:0-377 GCF_001447785.1 Gekko japonicus
TTCTTCTTCTTCTTCTTCTTCTTTATAGATTTCAAATTTCTCACCCCGGCTTTTCCGGCCTGAAACTATTTAGGTTCTCCTTCCCTCGAGCGAACTAAACTTGGGATTCTTTATTCTGATACCATTTTCTGGGTGCTTTCCCTCCCATTCGTTTCTCCACCCGAAAACCTCAAAGTTAACTAAACGTCAATGAATCAGCATTGTATATGGTGTGCGCGAATTGTGTCTGTTATGTGTTTAAAATATTGTATGAGTTGCCTACAAAAGAAGGGGGTGGGGGTGCAACAGACAATGCTCGGAAGTCAGGAAGAAAAGTCCTGCAAGGGAAGGTTGAAGGAACTAGCTATGGGCACCAATGCTCCCTCTAAGCGGTGGAG
>NW_015272470.1:0-377 GCF_001447785.1 Gekko japonicus
TATTTGGGGACCAAATTTCCTGAGAGATAGAATAGTTGAGTTTTTGAGATTAGTTATAAATTACTCCAGGTATTGGATATGCTCTAGTGGGATATATTACCAAATAGACTGGTTCCCACCTAATCATGCAGGAGCCAGCATTTGCCTACCCTCCCACAGTTTGAATGGAAACACATGGGGAGAGAAGATCCAATGTAAAGACACTGTTGGAGCTGGCCATTGAAGGGAAGCTTGGTCTTCCTTTGCTTTTTGGTGTGGCAGGAGCTCCCCCCACTCTCCCTCCTTATTTCTGAGACCCTGCAGGATTAGCTGGTCAACTATCAAGGGCTGAGCAGAAATTTTTGAGGCTCTCACTCAAATTGGCAGTGTGGTTGGGG
>NW_015272471.1:0-377 GCF_001447785.1 Gekko japonicus
TATGCCTAATAATACAAAGAGAACTCTTCCCCAACTGACTCCATCCAGTTTAAGAAAAATATGATGGTGTGGTAGTGGTTACAGTGTTGGACTAGGCCCTGAGAGGTCCAGGTTCAAATTCCCACTTGCCATAAACCTTCACTGGTTTACTTAGGGGCAATCACACGCTGTCGGCCATCCTGAACTCCTCGTAGTAAAGATGGGGTTAAAAACACACCAAGTATCATTGGCATAAAGTACAGAAATTACTAGTAAATATGTTAGAGGTAGAAATACCTCTATTGCCAGAAATATTTTTGTTAAATGTACTACCGGATAACTACAAAATAGATGACAAATGTTATTGTTTATATAATTACAGCAGCACGTATTTTATT
>NW_015272472.1:0-377 GCF_001447785.1 Gekko japonicus
AAAAAATCTTATATGTCCTGCCCACGGAGCAAGGAGGAGGCACAACCCCAAAAGAGGATACCTTCTTCCACTTATAGAGAATGATCTTTCTGAAAATGGAGAGTAATAAGCAGTGGTATCTCCAGGGGTATTATGACCATTGCTACTTAACCTGTTCATAAAAGGTGGGCAGAGAGGTGGCCAGGTTTGCCGGTGAAACTGATTATTTACAATGGTAAGGACTGAAGTGGACCGAGAAGAGCACAAACTAGATGAATGGGCAACAAAATGGCAAGTGAGATTCAGGGCCATAACTACGACATGATGCATATTGTGGCAACACATCCTAACCTTATATACCCTGATAGGACCTAACGTAGTGGCAACTAACAAGAAGG
>NW_015272473.1:0-377 GCF_001447785.1 Gekko japonicus
CTGGTTTCAGCAAACTTCTCTCTCATTTTTGTTAACTAATGACAAAGTTTGCCTGTTTTGGTTATTTTAATTCATGGAAGCACTCGATGCCGTCAGTTCCTCGTGAGTTTTGGCAGGGGCAAACAGACAACACTGCATAAAGCTGTGGGATCCTTTTTGTCTCTACTTCTTTCTATCTTTCGTTGGGTGGCTGGTTGATGTATACGTAACACACCACGAGGAACTGAACTGCCAAAATGGGATGTAATTTACGATCATACTTTTTTGATGCGCGAGCCAGGATGCAAAAGTACAATACAAAGTCTACTCAGCTTGATTAGAGAACAGGAGATATACTTTTTTGTGTGCTGTCAAATTGCTGCCTACTTATGGTGACC
>NW_015272474.1:0-377 GCF_001447785.1 Gekko japonicus
TCGGGAACCCCTGAACCCCTCTAGAAGAGTCGACAATCCAGCCATCACACGGGAGAGCGTCCCGGTGCGACTGTTCTTGTTGCGCCGAATCCCAGACCGGAAGTTGGCAACTGTAGGGATAAAACTGGGCTAGAGGCAAAGCTTCATGGAACTGGCTCCAGGTTTGGGGGAGGGGAGGGGGACAAGATGGTTTCCAGCCGGACCTCTCCCAGGCACAACGCATGCAAAGGAGGCAGCCAGTGGGTCCGCTGGTCTTTCTCACTCTCCCCCTGCTCTAAGGCGCAAGCCCTGCAGCTAAGAGCGGCTGTCTCCACCATCTTCTCCCTCTGGGTGTAGCCCGCTGCTCCATGCAGCCGTCACCGCTCACATTCGGGCAG
>NW_015272475.1:0-377 GCF_001447785.1 Gekko japonicus
TTGTGCTACAGCTGATTGGTGCCATCTCCCAATGAGTTTTGGAGAGGTGGGGCTCAGAGAAGTTAACAGTCGTGATGACTCCCTGCATCCCCCGGACCACTCCCTTTCTGTGAGGCAGAGACTGATGAGAATGCACCAATTTGTAGTACTGCCTTCAGAAGGGCTTGGGAGGAGAGCAGTGAGGAGTTTCCCAACTATCCTCTACAGGCTGTAAAGGAGAGGAGCCAATGAGAGGAAGAGGAGCTGAGTACACTCAGACCCTTCTCCCTCTGAGGCCACATGGGTGGTGTCCCAGGGCCAATGCAACTGGGAGGGTGAGGCTGGGATCCCCTTTCCCTATGACCCATCATTAATCCTCTCTGTTCCCTCCCCTTTAA
>NW_015272476.1:0-377 GCF_001447785.1 Gekko japonicus
AATCCCCCCCGAAATGACCTCTGCATGGCCTTATTTTGACATTCTACTGCTCTTCTTGGCATGCAGGCAGAGAGGAGATGGCATGCCATTCTTGCTCTCTGTGCAGCAAGTCCTTCCAAAAGGCACCAAAAATGGCAGACCTGGGGACCAAACTCATGGGCTGAAGACCACTGCTGTAGGACAAGGGAGTACTACAGTCTGTACCCACCTCTTCTGTTTGGATTTCATGCATGGATTATACATTCAAGGTTTTTTTTTCCAGATGACAACTGCCTTGAACTTTGGGGAGAGGCAGGGTATAAGCATTTCTAAATAAATTAGCAGCCAACTGCTTAACGTCAGTGGAAAGGCCACAGGAACCAGCCCTCCTCCAGAAA
>NW_015272477.1:0-377 GCF_001447785.1 Gekko japonicus
AGCTGTTCTTCCTGGTATTGCTTACTCACCTGTTGTGCCTGGCTCGGCTTCTCTGCTCACTTGCTGGCTGTTCATCTCAGGCTTTGTTGTGCTCTCCCTCTGTTAATCATTGTCATTTTACTGACATTTAGATGGATACTAACAACGGCATGCTGGGGAAACTTTCAGCATCCCATGCACCCACATGAATTATCTGATGTACAAGATTGTCACTTCGGGAAGCAAAATAGCTGGCACTAGCCTTGACCACATGATCATTCTAACTACTGCAAGCTGCTCTAAACCATTCATCAGGTAACTCTTGCAAGCTTGCACCTCTGTCAGTCTCATTCTACCATTCTACGTACCTGTATACCCAGGGCTTTTTTTGTAGAAAA
>NW_015272478.1:0-377 GCF_001447785.1 Gekko japonicus
ACTCAGTCCTCGGGCTGCCAAGTTCCACATGTTAAACGATGAAGTTTAACTGGGTGAAGAAGTACTTCCTTTTTTTTCATGTCCTAAATGATTAAACCCCTCTCACGTGAAATCCCACCCCATCTCTGCTTCCCCGGCACAAGGGAACAGAAAGAGAACAGCGCCACACCAAGAGCCCTCTGAATTAAGCCTTGTCTTCTATCAGCACCAAGGTCAGCCCGTATCGACCCTGTGCTGAAAAGGCATGCATCATAACGCTAATTAAAGCTCGGTGGCGGCGGCAGATTCACGGAGGAGACAAGCTTGCAAGCAACGCCTGCTGATGTTGGATGCTGCGAGAGTTTATTACTGGCAAGGAATTGGGGGGGGGGGGGTGG
>NW_015272479.1:0-377 GCF_001447785.1 Gekko japonicus
GGCAAGGTCGCTATTAGATATATAGATAAACCATGGGCAAAGATTTGTTTTTTAAGGGGAGGGTATTCAGTCATAAGGAAGTGCATTTGTTTTCCAACTAATTTAAAAATGAACTCAAAAAGCCCTATTTGTTACATTCATTTGGGTAATGGGAATGAATGGGAATAACGAATGAATGGGCACCATTTGTTTCCTTTGTTTTGCCTTTAATTGCCATGTGTTTGCCTTTGATTGCCTAGAAAACTGGAACCCTTTATCCTATTTCTGTGAAATTTGTCATGGATGATCCCTTGGGTGAGAGGTACAATCTCTGAAATATCAGTCCAAATTAGATGGAAAACAAAGAAGATACAGCTGGAAACGTTTCCCTTTGGAAC
>NW_015272480.1:0-377 GCF_001447785.1 Gekko japonicus
GGGCAGTATGCATACAGATGCTTTCTCCTTTTCGTAACAAGGGCCACACGGAAAGATGTATGTTAAAATCAATATGTCATACATATAAAGCGACTAAATATAGTGTTATTCTCAAAGTAATACAACCCTGTAGATTTACTCTGCTTAAATACTCCAGCAATTATTCTAGACTCTGATTTGACGGTTCCTCTGAACGTTTCAAAATTTGAAAAGTGCTTTGTAGACTGTCTCAGATTCTTCTTATAGCAAACTTGAAGGCCAAAGCTTGAGCTGGGGCTGAAACAGACACTGATAATATAAAATAAATATTGGGGGATCGTGAGAAACTGTGCACATGGGGACAACTTGGAAATCCTACCTCACAAAAATGTTCTCTC
>NW_015272481.1:0-377 GCF_001447785.1 Gekko japonicus
CCCCCCCCCACACACAGCGGATCTCTCTGACCATTCTACATTTAAGGAGAATTATATTGTCAGTGGTTCAACCATCACCATGCGAATCTGGTCACAAGATGCCTGGGGGCGCCTCGTGAGGGCAGCTGTAAAAGGAAATACCACCAAGGTTGGTTTCTTCACAAAAGTAAAGATGTGGATACTTCTTGCTAAAGTAGCACTGGCTGATTTGTGCAATGGAAGTTTGTGTTGCTGCTGCAAAAGGGCAGTCAAGGTTGCCAGCCGTCTCCTGTATAACATGGGACTTCCTTGGTATCTCAGACATGGTATGGGATGTGTCTTGTTTCCACGTATGGCTGCCATGCCTCTTGCTATGGCAGGAGGCCTCCCACTGGCAG
>NW_015272482.1:0-377 GCF_001447785.1 Gekko japonicus
TTGTTTTCAATGGATTTTCATCAACATTCACACACAGGAAAGACTACTGCATGATATTGAAAAAACATTTCTGATCTTCCGAAGAGGCTAAAAATACTTCACATTTCTAGTTTTTCTCTCTCCAGAATATTAAACAATCCTCCCCTAATGATGGGAAAATGTACTGGACTTCTCTATTATATGACGTTTTAGTGTACTGTTTTTGTCTTGTTAGACGTCTTCAGAACAGTTTTGTAAAGCAGTCAAAGAGAGAGTGACTGAGGCCCATCCAAGGAGCTTACAGCTGACCAGTTACTTGTATCTTCTGGTTTACCCTGTTCTGTCTCTCCGTGGCCTGAGTATCCCACACAGGGGAGGGGCCATGGCTCAGGGGCAGA
>NW_015272483.1:0-377 GCF_001447785.1 Gekko japonicus
TTTTTGCTCATGAGACACCACAGCTTAGAAGGAGCATTTGGTCAGGTGTCCCACAGGTTGGGAAACGCCGAGCTGTGAGACGTGGATTTTGTTTTGGGTCTAGAACAGGAATCCTTTCTTGACTGTTGAGGAAGAGTGTCTGCTTGCGTTTTGAAAGGGGGCACGGTGGGACAGTGGCGGTACTGGATTCGGGGCTATGGGGTGAAACATAACAGGACTGTATGTCTTTCTCTGGGCCTCCCCCCCCCCACCACAACAGTTTGACTTTTCCCTCCGGGCAGGGAGGCCTGTAACTTGGCCAAGCTCCTGGAAATATGGACCGGAACTAATCTTGGGTGTTGTTTCCATGCGTCTGTGCGTGTCAGCTCCATCATCAG
>NW_015272484.1:0-377 GCF_001447785.1 Gekko japonicus
AAAAGAACTTTGTGGTTGGCTGCTGGGGGAGGAGTGTGGATCCCTGGTCCATCACCTCTTTAAGGTAGCTACCTTAAGTAGGCTGGATGCTACCTGCAGGACACTGGATAGCTCTGCAGTTGACCACCCGTTCCAGCGAAGGACAGAGCCATACTGAGTTCTTATACACTGCAGCAGAAGGATCCATCGTAGCCCACCCTCTGAAGCTTTTAAGGGATCCATACTTGCATTCCGAGTCCCGCATTTCTGCAGCGCTCTGTAACTTCCTAAAGATGATGTCTCTTACAAGTAAAATTTGGTCATTGTGACCTCTCAGAGATTTGAAGACAGGCTGTCAGGACTAAGGCGGAATCTGCATTCGTCTTTCCCACCGGTGT
>NW_015272485.1:0-377 GCF_001447785.1 Gekko japonicus
CCCCCACTGAAGTAGAATACAATTTTTCCTCAAGCTAACTGCTGAGACATTGCAAACAATGTTTTTATCCTCACCTCTCCAAAAAGAGGAGGCCATGCCTGTTGAACCTCTAACAGAAGGCAGATCCACAGCATAGCAACCACCGGAGAAAAGAAACCAAACCAAAAATTTCAGTAGTAGCATAATAAAGTATATTATGTAGCTATAGCTTTTCTTTTCCTATATAGGCTGCACTACCTGCACTGATTCCTCAGTTTCTTTCTGCTTAGGGCCATGCAGACCTAGTTTGGAGCCATCTTCTGGAAAGACTGCAGTCATTTGCATACTACGTGGATACTAAGGTATGCATTTTTGCAGGTCCGACCCACACTGGCACC
>NW_015272486.1:0-377 GCF_001447785.1 Gekko japonicus
CAAAAAATGTCTGTTACGTGAGAAACAGGTAAACGTCATTTTCGACAGTACAGGGTAGGGTCTGTCTTGTCAACAGTGGGTAACGAGCTACCTTTCTGCTCTCTGATGCCACGCTGGGTGTCTTGGAAATGTCTGTTTTCCTACACTGGGGCCTAGAGCAATGATAAGTGGTTTGGGTATTCAGTGGGGAAGGGAGTCTGCAGGCTCTGTCTTGCTAGGGTGTGCTCCTTTGAAATAACTGGAGATAAAATCTTAAATGCAAACTTCCCCATAAGCACCCTGATTAATTCACTTGATTACTGTTCTCTTGGGCCGTGTTTGCTCTACAGTTATTTAATTGTGGTTTTTATCGCTTTGGCTTCTGTTGAAGGCAACAC
>NW_015272487.1:0-377 GCF_001447785.1 Gekko japonicus
ATAAGCCTCATCCAGGTAAGGATTGGATGGAGCATTGGATCCAATGTCCGATGGAGTCATCTCATTGTCCAACTCTGAAACACATGGATCTGAAGAAAGTGGTGGAGGGGAAAATGCCAATGTTACCTTACAGCCAGGGTGCACAGGAGACTCCAGAACTGGGGTCGACATAGAGGGTGGCCAGAAAGAACGGTGCTGGTCCTAAAGTAAATTAGGCTGCCAAAACTTTGGTGGCATCAAAGGGTATGGAAACCATTGTCCCTGAGGCAGGCCCCAGAGGTATGGCACCAATGCAGTCAATGGGTCTTCAAAGGTTGGTTTACCCTTCTTTGAAGACAGTGGCACAACCTTCGCTTTAGCAATTACAGTGATCAGAC
>NW_015272488.1:0-377 GCF_001447785.1 Gekko japonicus
TTTTGGCCACTGTGTGGCACAGACTGGATGGGCCTTTGGCCTGACTCAGCGTGTCTTCTCTCACGTCCTCCTGCTCTAGAACAGTAACTCAGTTTCGTTTGGCAGTTTCGTGTTCCTTTTTTGCTGCTAATCCCAGGTCTGATTACTAGTCGCATTTCCAAGAAACGTGGCTGGTGGGTGCAGAGGTAGGCATGCCTATTGTTCTCTATTCTGCCGACGACAGAGGCCCAGGAGAGACTGTGACGGCACGAAGAGCGGATCCACATGGTTGCTTTCCCTGCCAACGTCCCGATATAATAGCGTGTTCCAGTTGACTCCTTGCGGGAGCCGTGCGAGATTAAGCAGCACCAAGCTGTGGCTTTCACTTTCTCCTTCTC
>NW_015272489.1:0-377 GCF_001447785.1 Gekko japonicus
CTGATGAGATTAGGCTAGCCTGGGCCATCTGAGTCAAGCCCCCCCCACTAGGTCTGCAGACCCCCAAATGAGTCCAGGCTGGCCCCACTGTGTGAATTGAGCGATCTGTGAAGGGGCCAGCCCTTCGCAATGACATAGGAAAGGAAAAGGAAGGCGCAAAAGGTGTGAGAAAAGAGGGAGTCACATCATGACCTGCCGAAAGAAAAACTCAGACGCTCAGGGTGCCACCAGGAGAATAATTGTGTCTTCTAGACTGGCTTCCGTCCAAAGAAGACTCACTCAATTGCAACCCACAGATGCCAACTCAGGAATGTTTGGAATGGGATGTGTGGAATGGGAGGAGCTGTCAAGCATGATGTAGAAAAGATACACCTAAA
>NW_015272490.1:0-377 GCF_001447785.1 Gekko japonicus
CCATGGGAGGTTTTTACCTTTCTCCAATTATTTGTCTAGTTTTAAGATTCTTCTGCAGGCCTAGGTTTGTAGAAACATCACTTTCTGGACCTGACCCCATTGTGTTGGTTTTTTTGGCTCTTAGGCCAATGTCAGACTTAAACATATGAGGCCAGAGGTTTCTGCCACACTCTTCAGTCATATGTCAATCAATCTTAAACATTATACAATTTAAAATAACTTACAAAATCCCATGGAAAAACAAAATCCCCCACAATAGAATTAAAAATACAGGAATCCCTACATTCTGCTATTGATATTTCTGCCCTGAAACATGCTACAATGCAGGAAGAAACAGTTGATGCATTTCTTGGCAGGGCAGCCAGATTTTAGTTTTG
>NW_015272491.1:0-377 GCF_001447785.1 Gekko japonicus
CATTAAAGCCAGTCAAAGGTATGGAGGGAGAGAAATTTTCTTTTGAGTCAGTTTCAGTGGGATTAGACTTAAATTCTGGAGGATATCCAAACCACTTACGTAGAGCCTTTTGCATATAAGTCAAGAGCTCTTGTTCTTTGCCAATCCATCCCCACAGTTCCCTTCCTAAGAACTCGAAGGGGAAGTTTTGAGTTCAATGACACGGATGAGCTCACCTCTCCTCTCGTGAAAGGGAAGCGTTGAGAAGGAACATCTTGCTCTTCCTTCTGGTTTCTACCCCATCCTCAATACTGTAGACTGAGCAGATAATAAAGCTTTTCCCGTTTAGAAACCTTACATTTGTATAATGACTTGCCAGTCGTAAAAGGGGGGGGGGG
>NW_015272492.1:0-376 GCF_001447785.1 Gekko japonicus
TATTTAATCATAACTGTTACATAAGTTTAATAACTCAACTAGTCATAAAGAGCCTTGATCTCATTGGCTTCCATCCACTGAACTAGCCTTGCACACATATTGATAAGCAGCAGAGACATCAACAGAGTATTGATTGAGGCAAGTTAGAAGGGTAATTAGTTGTCGTAGATTCTGGTCCTGACAGGCGCCAGTTCTTCAAGATGTCTAAAAACTAACTGTGCCCTTCAGACAGTAATATATGGTTTCTAAATTACCTCTGCTAATCAATAAAAGTCAGTCAAGCCTATTCATTCCAACTTGCTCTAAATCTGCAGACTCAACAAGCAGACATCTCTTAAAGGGCAAGCGTGGCTCCAATCTGCAGATTTAGATATCT
>NW_015272493.1:0-377 GCF_001447785.1 Gekko japonicus
AGGGGATAGCACTTGTGCTATCTGGCCAGCGTGGTACAGCTGGTCTCTGGATTCCCTTCACAAGAAAACAAATTCTTATATTCTTTCAATCCTAAGGGTTTGGGTTGGGGGTGGGTGGGAGGGTGAAAGGTTTAGTGTTTTAGTTTAAGGTAACTGTTAAAGTTTGTAAACTCAGCCTAGTGATAGAAGTTTTCCTAGGCCAGTTTTTTCCTTTCACACAAGTTAATTATATTGGTAAAAATGGATACATACAAAATACGTACAATTAATGTCCGCGGTTTGAATAATTGTGTTAAGAGAAGGAGAATAACCTCAGTTCTTTTGAAAGACAGGCCTGATATCGTCCTGATGCAAAGGACACACTTGAAAACAGAAGA
>NW_015272494.1:0-376 GCF_001447785.1 Gekko japonicus
AAAGTTAATTTTTCAATGTGTCTTAGTCCTAGATACAGCCGGCCAAGAAGAATTCGGAGCTATGCGGGAACAATACATGAGGACAGGAGAAGGCTTTCTGCTCGTGTTTTCAGTCACCGATAGAGGAAGGTAGGCTAAGAACAAGTGAAATATGTGCCAATATCTTACCACATTTTGTGCAGGGACAATAGCTAGTATGCTAAGAACTGTCATTTGTAATATATTTGGTAATGGCTTTCAGAACCATGAAATAATGTGATTGCATGGGGTTTGGGGATGTTGCCTAGTTCTGCCTTCCCCAAAATGCTTTTGCTGGTTATTGAATGCAAGCTTTTTCTCATGCTACATGGAAAGCCGTTTCTGAAATGGAAAGGGA
>NW_015272495.1:0-376 GCF_001447785.1 Gekko japonicus
TCATTACATTGTCATGATCCACAGGATACCAGTTCAGGCTAAGCTAAAGTTTGCTGCTTGCCTGTAGATTCTTTTTGTTGGGTTTTGTTGAGGAAGGGTATCCATGATATGGAGAAAGGATTTCCTAATTTAAGGTTTAATCATTACAGGGCTTTGGTGAATCTTTTGTGCCAATGGGTGAGTACTAATGAAGGGAATGGCACTGTTCCCTTCCTCAGTTACTATTTCAGTGGTGTTCGCACATGAGTGAAAAAGGAAAAAATCCCTGTTAGAAGGAAGCAATAGCGCATTATGCTGCTTACCATCTTCAAACAGCTAAATGCTTAGTAGCACATGATCTGTTACCATGGTAGTTTAACCACACGTTTATTTTTTT
>NW_015272496.1:0-377 GCF_001447785.1 Gekko japonicus
AAATAATGAAAATTAGTAAGAAATGTATAGTCTTATCTACCTTTCTTTCACGGTTCAGGATGGCAATATTCAAACATTTAAAAAAATTCATTCTGCCTTTGGGCTCTTTTTAATGCAGTACCATAGAAATAGAGTCAGCAATAAACAGGCAAGTCCTGCCTAAAATACAGATCTTGAATGCAGACATATTTGTGACTGTAGAAATTATAATGTTGGTAACATCTGAGCCCTATAAGCATATTCTCTCTGGAGGAATACTGACAAGAGTATGAGAGATTCTACAGTAAACATCTGGTGTTGATCTCATAACCTACCAGGAAGTCCTTAATGCGTCAGGTTACCAACTTGCAGGTGGGCCATGGAGATTTCCCAGAATT
>NW_015272497.1:0-377 GCF_001447785.1 Gekko japonicus
ATGGAATTTGATGGATGTCCTGCTGTCTCCCTGGTTCCCCCAAAGCCTTTCCATTTTTACCCCTTATTCCCAGCCAATGAGGAAATGGAGGAAAGAAGATGATGAACCTGTGTATTGTTGCATTTTGGCCCTATAGGCACGGTTTAATGGAGATGGCCATGACGAATCCATGGAAGATTTCAGTAGGGCCAGATGCAGTGTATCCCAGGGGTTTAGTCTACACCCGGACCCGGCTTGTCTGCAACTAACTTTCAGAAGATTAAGTAGAAATACTTGGTATGTCTAGACTATGTGGAGCAGGTAGTTCAGGTCATGCTTTAAGAGGTGTTCAGCATCTAGGATGTATCTGCACCTTGTGCAGTTCCGCAGGGCCTGTA
>NW_015272498.1:0-376 GCF_001447785.1 Gekko japonicus
GGGAGGAGATGCGCTTATATCTTTTTGCGTTTTCGATTGACAACTCACAGTTTACAGCCATTCACTTTCACTTTCAAATGTTCATTCGCTTCATCACTCTGTGAAGTCCGGTGGCGTTGCTAGTCCCCGTACGGGGCACTGCCGCGGCAGGGCCTTTGGGACATGGGGCGAGCCTCAATTTCCGAACAATCGGGCCGGTAAAGAGGCACTACCCTGGCACCCCCCGGCTCGGAGCCTTTAACTAAGGCTCCTTAGGGTCTCAGCTTATGCGGATCCCCCCCCAGCTGCGAGTGGGCTAGTCTACTCCGGGAGCGTCCATGCGGGAGTCCCTTCTATGGGAATCTCAGTGGAGAATGCAGGGCAAAGGTCCTTATAT
>NW_015272499.1:0-376 GCF_001447785.1 Gekko japonicus
TTAAGTCAATGCACTCAATAGATGAGACATATTATAGCCCTATAATATAGCTCTATTACCCTTATAAAACTGCCCTCCTGAACAATTTTGTTTAACATAGTTTGTGGGATGACAGAAGTTTGTGGGAAGGCCATTCCATAAGGTGTGGACCACAACATGGAATGCATATGTATGGACATTTTTAAATTATTCCTTATTTTGAACCTTAAGCAAAACTACAATATGATACCAACAGAACACAATATTTCAACAGAAATTACTTAGAATGCAATAGACAGTTGCTAATCTTGGCCATTTGGATAAGTAAAGCTGTCACGGTAGAGCAAGGCAGAGAGGCAGTCCTGCAGATATGGGGGACCTAGGCCATGAAGGGCTT
>NW_015272500.1:0-376 GCF_001447785.1 Gekko japonicus
AAATGACCCCTGCATCCAGTCCAATGTAATACTGATAACACAATACAAATACCAGAACAGCAGTTGACTCAAAGGTTTCCCTTGACTTTGAGACCTGCCGATCGACCTAAAACTTTGTTTTACTGATTTACTTTATCTATAGTCTGCCTTTCTCTTGGAGACTTAAGGCAGATGGCGTGATATAAATGCCCTCAGGATGAGACCACCAATGGACTAGGATTGCAGGATTAAGGAATGCTGGAAGCTACAAACTCTCCAGGGTTCCCTGTCTGTCTTTTCCACACCCCATATGAATATTTTCACCCTCTTATGTTCTTGTGCCCTTAACCACATCTGAGTCAGAGCCTGTTTTGGAACTGCAGCCTACAATGTACCC
>NW_015272501.1:0-376 GCF_001447785.1 Gekko japonicus
TAATGCTAGAATCCTCTTCCTTCTCTCCCCCCTCCTCCACAGCACGTTTTTGGTCTACTAAACTGGCTTGTGCATCCTCTAGACCAGGGATCCCCCAACCTTTTGAGGCTGTGGCCACCTCTGGAATTTTGACATTGGCTTCCACGAGCTCTCACACTGGCTTCCACAGGAAGCAGAGCCAAATCCAAAATGTCCGCCTCAGGAGGCGGAGCCAAACAGGATACCTCCCTCCTCACACCTCTGGGAAGAAAGAAATCCCAAAGGGGGAATGGAACCGTACAGTAACTAAGGAAAGCCCAATTGCTTTCTGGTCATCCTCATCTTCCAGTAGAAAACTTGTTAACTTGAACGAGGGAAGCCAGTAACAAGCCCTGCC
>NW_015272502.1:0-376 GCF_001447785.1 Gekko japonicus
ATTATAAGCAAACGGAGCATCAATTTAAATGTCAGCTTGAACGATTGAATTTGTGTTGGGGGAAAATAGATGACAACAAGTTTTGTCCCAAATGCCAACATTCTGATAACACAATCTGATTACATCTGGTAACATCACTACCAGGATGGCTCAAAATCTGCCAGGAAAGTGACGTGGGGCCTGTCCCTGTTCTCCTCCTTCCCCCAAAGCGTGAAATCCAGACTCCGTTTTCCATTAAGGGAAGTTGCTCCTGTCAGGGGAACAGAACATTTCCCCCACCCCCATCTCAGCGATCTCTGCAAAATGCTGCTCCTGAGAAATGGGAGGCCATTTCAGGGAACTCCACGGTCTGCCCTGGAGGCAGAAAGGTTCCACT
>NW_015272503.1:0-376 GCF_001447785.1 Gekko japonicus
GTTCGCTCAAGGGTAAAAGATTTGTCCTTAGATTACAGTCTGTTGTTTTACCTTGTTCCTTTCTCTCAATCCTCTTCTCTTGATGCCTCTTCACTACTTTTACATTTCTCTGTCTAAGGGCCATTTTCTGGCTTGTGCTACCCATCACAGGCGAATGATTCTCCACTCTGAACACACTCGCTCTGGTTCATGCCCTTTACGTGCATGTGCTGCTTGCCGAGGCTCCTCTTAATCTCCTGTTATCCTTGCCATCTTTCCACACCCGTCCTTTTCTTAGGAAGCAGGTAGAAGTGAATGTACTGGATCTGATTAAGGGAAGAAAAAAGCTGGGAGAAGGACGCTGACAAATGAATATATAATTTATCAAAAATACAAG
>NW_015272504.1:0-376 GCF_001447785.1 Gekko japonicus
CCAAATTTATGTAGTAACATGTTCGACCTCTGCGAAGTACCTAAAAGCTCTGAATTGGAAAAATAGTATAAACTCAAAACCAACCCCCCCTCCCCTCCACCCCCCCATACCCCGATACTCAGAAGCTTGGACCTGACTCTGTTGAACCCTCCGTACTGTGATTGCATTAACAAACGCGATCTTAGTTGATACTCATTGTGATCCCTTCCCCGCTGATCAGACTCTCCTTGTCGGTACCATTGACAACATATATACACAATTTCGCCTATCCAGTACATTTGTTTCATGCAGACATAACTTCCCAAAGTCAGGAATACTCCCTTTACCCCTCTCCCTCCCGCTCCCCCCCGCCGCCCATCGTAACGTTCTGGGGGGC
>NW_015272505.1:0-376 GCF_001447785.1 Gekko japonicus
TAGATCATACATGTTCTCTGTGTACTCAGACACTCTGGCGTCTGCCTCCTGGCACAGAGAAAAACAGGGAGAAAGAAATAACATGATCCAGGATAACAAGCCGCACGCAGATCATGAAACCAATTCTGAATCTTCAGTGTGGCTCATCTGAACTCCAGTCAAAAGCATCGCACATGAAAATGCATTGTATTATGACAATAAGTATCTGTTTTTTCTTGCTTGAATTTCTGAAAATGTTCTCTTGTTCACAGGGACCCCCAGGGCCCGAAGGCAAGCCAGGACCTGTTGGTCTACAAGGTCAAAGGGTGGGCAACTTCTTTTAATTTAGCATGTCTCAGCCGGTTCACAGGACAGTTGAATGGTTTGTTTGGCAGTT
>NW_015272506.1:0-376 GCF_001447785.1 Gekko japonicus
TGGCTTTCGGCCCCTCAGGACACACAGCTTCTCTCCCTCTCTCTCTCTCAGCAGCCGGGGAGAAGTCGCTGTAGCCAGCATAGGTCCTCCTCCTCAGCTTGTTCCTCTCCTTCTTTTATTACCCCCTCGGCTCCTGATCCCCTCCGTATCCCGACTCCGCCCCCCTTTAAATGCCCAGATGCCGTCTCTCTCGGGTCCACGCTTCCTTTCGCTTCCTGTCTCGGGGCTCCCGACGCTCCGGCTCTCCTATCTCGCACGGGGCTGCACACTCCCCTTCTTCCTGACGTCGAGTCCCGGACGTCCCTGGACGTTCCTCCGGAGGCCCAGTGTCTCCCCTCCATCGCCGTGGCGGCACCTCCGCGACCCCAGACTCTGC
>NW_015272507.1:0-376 GCF_001447785.1 Gekko japonicus
GTTCCCAGCTAAAGCTTTCTATGAAAATAACTGTCAAAACTACAGACAAAAAAAAAATCATGAATCAAAATATGGAAAAAATAAAAATGATACTACAGGGGATACCACCACAAGATGACATTCCCCCCCTTCATTCTTCCGGGTTTGCTACTCTGGATACACATATTGTCCTGGTAACGAAACAAAGCACCACATAAAATTCAGCCGCGAAAACAAATACGTTCTCTTTGGATTTCACCACGTGGGACACATTGATGTGAACAAGCTAGCATGAATGAATGAAAGGGAAATGTCACCTTGTGCCAACATTTCCCCATAAAAACGACCATATAAGCTCAGCCCCATTCTCTAGTTCTGTCCCCTAGAACATAAAGGC
>NW_015272508.1:0-376 GCF_001447785.1 Gekko japonicus
AACCCACCTCAAGGCTACCTGTCTGGAATAATTAAAAGAGAAGGGCTTGCAGGACTGACGCTGCGCTGAGAATGACTCCCTCCCCCATCCCTCTCCTTACTGCAGAGTGCACCTGGCTGCACTTTAATATGGAGCATCCGAGTGCTTGCAAGGCCAGCAAGGGGAAAATCGGAGCCGGGCAAAGTGTTCAGCAGCAGCCCTCGTTACAGAAGTTTAACCATCCCATTCTCGGCACAACGAACACTTACCCAAACTGGCGTGAAGGAAGCAGATTGTTCTGCCACTTTTCCAAATCCTTCAGCTGGACATCAAATCTTGGACTGATCACACCACACTGTCAAAGGAGGCAGAAGAGCAACTTTTACCATTTCTTAAC
>NW_015272509.1:0-376 GCF_001447785.1 Gekko japonicus
AAAACGGCCTCCTGTGGGAGGAGGGCGGTGTGGGGACCTTCCTGGCCTCCTCAGGCAGGCAGGCCACGCTGCGGGGTGGGGGCCACCCCTGAGAAGGCGTGTGGCCGGGCAGTGGCCGCTCCGACCCTTCTGCAGAGTTAGTTTGGTCCCCTCAAGCAGGAGGTCCTGGTCCCTGTGGGTTTCTGTCACCCCAGTGGCACTGTTGGGAGAAAGATGCGTGCCCCAAAATGTCACTGACATGAATTAAGGTGGTTTATTGGAAGGCACTTTGGCAGAATAACCCGTGAAAGCAAACTGCACCAGATGTATGAGGCACAAATACGTGGAGCAGAAGAGAAGCATAAGAGTCCAACACTCTGTCTGGGTCACACGGTGG
>NW_015272510.1:0-376 GCF_001447785.1 Gekko japonicus
CCCCCCCCCTTTACCACAATCCCAAACTACACCGGGGTTCCCCATGCTTGATATTTAAAAGATAAGTGTGCCTGGAACCTGCAAATCAGGTCCATGCTGCATGTAGACTATGAAATTACTGAATCAAACTCCAGAAATTATTGCATGACCTCATGATAACTATGTGTACCTGTCTGATGAGGTGGGTTTTTTTGGCCTTGCTGCTTTTATTTGTTCTGCAACAATGTCTGTCTTGACCAATATAGGAGCATGCTTGAAAGTTTATGTAGCTGTAGAAAGAGGAGCATCTGGATTAGCAGAGTTCAGTTCAACACCAAGTGGATAGCAATATTATAAAAATTTGGCTCCATACTGTTGGAAATGTATGTGTTTACAA
>NW_015272511.1:0-377 GCF_001447785.1 Gekko japonicus
AGTTGATAAAAATATTTTGGCAGTTTCATTGGGAGGGCAATTCGCAAATGGAGTGTCGAACATATTGTGCATGCCGTAATAGACGTACTTGTAGCATCCAACTTCCTTACACATTTTAAAATTTGCCTTATAATGCCTTTAGTTAATGCATTCTTAATCATATAATTTGTTATTCCTAGGCATTTCATTTTCTTTTCCAATAGTTGATCCCATTGGCTATAATGTTTATGTGCCTGGATAAGCCCAAGTTGAGGAGAGCCTCCCTCAGGTTTTAAAACCTTTACTTTGAAGAGAAATGCTTTAATCCAAGCCCTAGCTTCCATCAGTAATTTGCCTAGTTCCTCAAAACTAGGAGTAGCCAATAAGCATTGGAAAAA
>NW_015272512.1:0-376 GCF_001447785.1 Gekko japonicus
TTTTTCTACAAAAAGAGCCCTGCTTCTCAGCCAGGCTTTAGCAGCTTAGCTCAGTTCCTAATCAGGGATCATTGTAAATTGCCCATCCCTGGTGGTTCAGTTCTAAAATCCCTGTTTCAATTTTGTTTCTCCCTCAGGCCAATTGAACTTGTGATCTTTCTTCTTTTGATGCCATTTCTGTTTCCGCATGTCTAACTCTCGTGGTTAAATTTATACATTTTAAATGTTATTTTTGAATTGCTATTGGCATATAAATAGTGTATAATGTATAAATGGCAAAACTAAATTAAAAGGGGCATATTTCTCTATCTCTTTTCAATAAGAATGAAGGTACCAACTATACTGCCTGAGAACCTCCTGTGAGATATGATGCTAG
>NW_015272513.1:0-376 GCF_001447785.1 Gekko japonicus
CCAGTACATGGGCTTGTGCAACTGGACGTCAGATGCCACCACCCAGACGATCAGGGAATTTCCACAGAGAGTCAGAATGTACATAAGCAAGAAGAAGAGTAACAAGGGCACCTTCAGTTCCTTGGGGAATGAGAAGCCAGAGAGGATAAACGCAGCCGGTGCTGTTTGATTTGGACACTCCATTAGCAGAACATCTATATCAGGGTCATTGAAGCAGCGTCAGGAAGCCTTTGTTGTTCCTTTCCCAAAGCAAGGGCAGGATTACAGTTCCTGTCCGAACATCCTTTCACAAAACAGCATGCTATCCACATGAGGGTACCTGCAGAGTCTTATGTGAAAGGGACACCCTTGCTAGCCTGAAGACCCCCAGAACTTA
>NW_015272514.1:0-376 GCF_001447785.1 Gekko japonicus
TCTAAGTCTGTTTGTATTTTTATTTATTTAGTTGTTAAGAGGCTGCTCACCACCTCACATCCTTTCAGGGCCTCTTCCTGGTTGAGCCTTCCTTCTAGCTGTGTGTTTGGCCACTGACATTTTCAGTGGTAGAATACCATCCCCCCCTCCCCTGGGAGTTTCAGAGAGCCTGATCTTGCCTATTTTTTGTTATAGTTATAAAACCATTCTTGTAAAGTGGAAAAATTGGCAGTTACTTTTCTGAGGCAATTATTTTGAGGGAAAGTTGTATAACTGTTTATCTTGTCTGTTTAATTGTCTGTTATCTTTCTGGTCAGGTGTTTTGTGATTCAAGGGAAAATGGGAAAGGTGTCATTTAAATAACTCAATAATTCTG
>NW_015272515.1:0-376 GCF_001447785.1 Gekko japonicus
TTTCCACAACGGGCCTTTTCCCTAGTTATGTAATAACTGCATTTACCTGAAAGGAAGACAAGGGATTTTGGGGGGCATATGTGCAGTCAAGAAAAAGAAGGGGTCTTCTTAAGTTACTGATATATACTGCTGAGGGGAGAAAACCCACTATTTGCCCATAAGTTTTTTTAAAAGGGGGGGGGTCAGTTTTACAGTCAGAAGGCAGTCATCTTCCTTTTGGGGTAAATAAAGTAATAATAAAGCATCAAACTGGGAGTCCCCAACATTTTTGAGCTTTTGGGCACCTTTGGTATTTTGATAGTGTGTGGGCACAGCCCCAAAATGGCCGTCACATGAGGTGCAGCCATCCACAAAATGGCCGCCACGGCTTACCTTC
>NW_015272516.1:0-376 GCF_001447785.1 Gekko japonicus
GAGTCTCAGCAAGAAAAGCAGACTATAAAGCAACTAAACTAAGTTGGCCCTGAGAAGGACAGCGATGGCACACCATGAGACGGGACATCTTCCTGATGAGGAAGAAGGGCGCATGTAGGAGGAGCATCAAGAGCGCAGTGCTGCCGTGCAAAAGGCACTGTCCTTGGAGGAGGAAACACAAGCCACAGCTCCCTCTGTGGACAGCTCAAGAGATTCCTTTTCCATAAAGAGCTTCCAGACGGAGCACCAAACATCTGAGTCACTGGAAGACAGGGTTGCCTGGTGCCTCCCGGCAACTAGCAGGGGATGGTGGTGGTCGGGACTTCCCAGTAGAAAGAAGAACTCCTAGGCCACGTCACCAGCATTGCACAGGAAG
>NW_015272517.1:0-376 GCF_001447785.1 Gekko japonicus
CCCGCCTGTCTCCTCTGCACAGCCACTGCCCTCCAACGATCAGATTTGCATCAAAGCAGGGAAGGAGAGGAGAAAGTGGAGAGCGACGCCTCCTCCTTGGTGGGCCAGGCGGTCCTCTGCCCCCTCCCCATGGCTGCCAGCTCCCCTCTCTGCCCAAGATACCCCCCTTGGGCAGACCCCTATGGGAAGGATGCGGGGCCGAGCACCGCCACCGTGGAAGGAGTCTCTACCTGCTCCTGCCAGGAGCCCCGGTCCTGCCGCCCCCTCCTGCGCTGGCACGCAGCGCACAAGCTTGGCAGAGACAGTTGTCACTGCCCATTAGCTTCAGAAGCGCTTGGCACCCAGACGTCAGCCCTTGCGTCGGACAGCGCCAGGC
>NW_015272518.1:0-376 GCF_001447785.1 Gekko japonicus
CCCCCCCTTTGAATTTTTGCAAAGAAATAATGTCTAAACAAATTTCAATCTATTATTCGTTGGGGGGGGGCATGTGTTTGAGACAAACACGGTACCCAGAAGCAGCAAAAGAGCGAGAAAACTTTCCTAACAAAATTTTTGGAGTTAATAAGCATAAATTGTTTTGCATGAATACAAAAGCCAAGCATCATTTATCACCCTTATTATGAAAACGAATTGTGATGTGGGACAGTAAGGAACGATAATAATATTAAGCACTAGCAACCTCTTTTATGGATAGGGTCATTAAACTAATAACAATCTCATGACTTTTCGAGTACTTCAGATATCATTTTTCTGCAACATGTGAGATAATGGAACAACAGTCTGTACAGAG
>NW_015272519.1:0-376 GCF_001447785.1 Gekko japonicus
ATCCCGCCCTTCTTCCGAGAAGCTCAGGGGTCAAAGGTTCTCCCTTCCCCCATTCTATCCTCCAAACGACCCTGCGAGGTAGGTCAGGCCGACTGATCCCGGGTCACCCAGCAAGCTTCCAGGGTGGCGTGAAGTCTTCCAGATACTCCCAGCCTGATATTTTCAGTACTACCTGAACCGGGAGATCTAGGAGGGGGCACACCGCTAGGTGAGACCAGCCGTGGCGCCTGCAGCAGAATCGCAACACCCTGCGGCTGCATTTCCTCCCTTTGCGGCTGCGGCCTACGGGCCTCTGTCCCTGCAATAAATCCTGCCTGGAGCCCAGGGTAAGATTGCATTTTCAAAAAACAACAACGTTGACGTAATCCTCCCAGGG
>NW_015272520.1:0-376 GCF_001447785.1 Gekko japonicus
AGCTGGCCAGTGGCAGATTGGAGCCCCCATGGATCCCACCATAAAACAGGGAGACATGATGCACCAGCTTGCAGAAAGGCTGCTTAGGGCAACTATGCAATCATGCTGTACAGAAAACACATCTTTATGACCATATATAGTATTTCTGTGTGGGTAGTACAGGTGGAAATGTGGGCTCCACTTCTTTGCAGCTGCAAGTGACAGGATGGGAAGAGGCTAGTGTATGTACTGGCAGATGCAGTTGCCTTCTATTGGCAAAGGGAGGGCAAGCCAGATAGTGCAGATGCTGCTGTACACATTGACACTCACAAAGGCATGTCATGGCACCATCTGCATTGCTCAGTCCTTCTGAGCTGCCTCCACTGCTTTGTCCATA
>NW_015272521.1:0-376 GCF_001447785.1 Gekko japonicus
GAAGCTCACACCCCCAAAATCTTGTTGGTTTCTGAGGTTCTCCTGGACTCAGATCTTTCTGTTCTCCAGCAGACCAACACAGCTAAGCACCTGAAACTATTAAAAGAACAGTATCATAAATGTCAGAATTCCAAAGGTGCCCACAGGGACAAAAAGGTTGGGGACTCCTGTTCTAGGGACTGATGTCCACGGATACGTGATTGTCTGGCCTGCTGGTCATGCAAATGTGCGGAGGGCATAGGTTGAAACCGTAGAGAACGGGAAGGCCCGGCTGGGGCCCCAGAGGGTATGGCATGCAAATGTATCGTGAGGGCACCGCAAATGTGGAGAGCCACTTCGGTGTAGCAGTTAGGAGGAGCGCAGACTCTAATCTGGG
>NW_015272522.1:0-376 GCF_001447785.1 Gekko japonicus
CTGTCTTTCATGGTTTTATGTAGGGTTGCCACTGCCAGGCATGGCCTGGTAACTGGGAGGAGATGGGGCAGTAAGGAGTTATGGTTGGGAGTGGTAATGGTCAGTGTCCCTTTCACAAGGGTATAACTTCCGGCCCGACCCAGAAGTGATTGCAACAGGATGGACCCTCTTGCATTTAACCCAAACTCTGAAGTTTAACCATAGAGTTTGGGGCAATTATTAGAGTATTACCCAATGACATCACTTTTGGGTTGTACCAGAAGTGACATCATCACACCAGAGAATCACACACACCCCATTTCTCCAGGGGATTTCCTCCTGCTACCCACCTGTGCAGCAGCAGCAATGGTGGCAGGGGTTGGGAGGTGGGGACTGG
>NW_015272523.1:0-376 GCF_001447785.1 Gekko japonicus
ATTGTCCTCTCAGTGTACTATTTGCCCCATGATAAATAAATAAAATAAATAAGTAGAAGAAAATAGGCAGATGCCTTAGGTCCACACTGATCTTACTCCCTTCCAACACACTACCACCAGACCTTCAGGAATTTCCCAAACCAGAGTTAGCAACTGGAGGTACCAGTCTGGCCACTTTTTAGTAGTACTCTGTACCAGTTTACTTTTACCCCAAGAGTAGAAACTTGAAGACCATTTTGATACAAATCAGTTTGTTGTGACTTCCAAATCGAGCAAAATGATAAAAAGTGTTGTGGGGGGTTTCCTGCCTGCAGATGGGTATTGCAAACCAGAATTGAACATGGTTTAGAATCTCAGTTTGTTACCAAGAAACAGC
>NW_015272524.1:0-376 GCF_001447785.1 Gekko japonicus
GTAGTCTGGAGATCAACTGTAATTCCAGGTGAACTGCAGGGACTACGTTGAGTTTGACCATGCTAGTAAAAGTGGAAGTCCTTTGAGGAGAGGGAGTGTGCAAGCCCCAGGTAAAACAGGAGACTAGTGGCATCTTAAAAACTAACACTACTCTAGCCTAAAATGTTCATAGGTGCCAGAACTCACTTCATTAGATGCAGTGAACTGTACATCCATAAGAGTTACGCATGGATGAACCTATGGATGAGCACACTGTGCATCTTGATGACGTGAGTGCATCCTGATGAAGTGGCTCATGAAAGTCAGAAGTCAACATGAGTTCTGACCTATTCTGGAATAAATGTTATTCTTTAAGGTGCCGCTGGACTCCTGTTTC
>NW_015272525.1:0-376 GCF_001447785.1 Gekko japonicus
GATTCTGAGTAGACCTATTTAGGATTTCTCTCTAAATGTCTGTAATTTTAGGAATTATATGTGAAGTTCCTAGGACAGGTATACAGACAGTTTAACCCAGTCCTTGTGCTTTAGCAATCACCACTGTCAACAGGAGCTGCTTTTGGATCAGTGAAAGCTGTAGTTCTTTCTGTCCCAGAACAGGAAAACCAAATCTTCATTGGAGCCCTGAATGCATACCACAGCAACTGGATCATGGCCACAAAAGAATTACTAAATAATCTTAGGGATTTAAATGCTAGTGCACCTTATATGTCAAATGACCAGGTTGCGTGGCCAAGCAGGCCTTTAACAGACTGTGGCCAACATCCATCAAACTCCTTCCTCTTCTAACCTA
>NW_015272526.1:0-376 GCF_001447785.1 Gekko japonicus
AGGAAAAATCTACTGCGGAAAATATCACATAATGCGCAGTTTGAAAAATGCCATTGCGGGGGAATTTCACTACTACGGAAATGTTCTGTGTCTGTCTGATCGATGTACATAGCTGCCCATCAGTCCAGATCTGCAGCAGTTCACACACATGTGTGTTCTTGCACGGCTCCACAGGAGTCATACCTTTCCACCCTTCCTGGCATTTAATACCATTTAATTACCTGACCCAGCCATCCGGAATGGGGGGGGGCAGTTTCACCTACTGCACAGGTGCAAAAGCATCTGTAAGGCAGAAGCTACTTCACAGCTGCAACGTCGTCATTGACTGCACTGCTGTGACCCTAGAATGAGGAAGGAAGAGGAAGGAAAAGACAGA
>NW_015272527.1:0-376 GCF_001447785.1 Gekko japonicus
GTTGAAACTGATTGCACTGTGTTGCAAGGCTACGTGTATTATGTTAGCTTCTGGATTTAGACCAATGTGAGCTGAGTGCAGAGACCAGCTGTGACTTGGCTTCTGTTCCTCTGTGGGAGGTAGAAAAGAAGCAGTGAGTCTGTAGTAGGCCTTAGGGAAATGGAAATGAAATGCTCTCACTTCTGGATTATAGTTCTCTATTTCCCCCCCAGGGAAAGTTTTTCAAGAAGGGAAGTTAGGTACCACAGATTTTTTTTTGTAATTATTTGCTTGTTCTCCACCATTTCCTGATGCAAAAGTCTGAATTGTGATGCACTCACTGCTACCTCTCCTTGCACTTCATGGGCTTTTGACCCCCAAGATTCACGGTTTTTTT
>NW_015272528.1:0-376 GCF_001447785.1 Gekko japonicus
CCAGTCTCCTCCTCCTTTTCTTCTTCTTCCTTGTTTCTGCATTGCCCCAGTGCAGAGAGCAAATTGCACTGTTGGGGGGTGCTCAGATGGGCAATGCGGGGGCCCGTACAACCGCAGCGCGGGCGTCATTGGCGGCACCTGCTGCCCTCGACCTCTCAGCGCTCGCCTCGCTCTGCCGGTAGCCGCTGCTGTTGCTGTCTGCTCTGCACAGCTTTCCGGCGAGTCTGAACGGCTGGCGTGTTTTGACGGAGCCCCTGTCTGGCTGTGCAGGCCCTGTCGGCTGAATCCTTGCATCTTGGGCTGTCTTGGAAAGCTGTCAGCCGTCTCCCCTTTGCCACCAGGGCTTCAAAGGACCCGGGGAAGGAAGCTGATACCC
>NW_015272529.1:0-376 GCF_001447785.1 Gekko japonicus
TTTTTTTGGGGGGAAGAGGAGAGTTGGGGACGGAGCGATCCTCACAGCAAAGGTCAAAGGCCTGCTGTGGACTAAAAGAACAAAAAACCCAACCTGTGTATTTCTGGCTGTTGTTATTCTTTGAATAATGAGACATCCAGGTGATTCTATGAGATAATCACAAGTGGTCTGATTTTGCCACCACCCTCCCTAATTGAGATGCCTTCTTCCCAAGTCCACACTACAGCTCAACAAAGCAAGGAATCAGGCCCTGCTGACGTCTGCTATAGTGGTGCTGTGATTGGTTGCTAGACTATTCTGTCCAATCCAATGAGCGTCTGTGCCACGTGAAGCCAGAAACTTGTACAGCCAGGCTATAAAAGTACATGTTACCTAG
>NW_015272530.1:0-376 GCF_001447785.1 Gekko japonicus
GCAGGAAATGCCTTTATTTTGTGCCCTTTTCTCCCCACAGTCAAATTTTTTAGCAGCCAACATCTTGCACACAACTGCAGATCTGAGATAGGTGAATTTACTATTGCCACCGGAATGGTGTTGTCTCAATGATGTCCTGGAAATAAAACAGTCGAGGAACGTTTTATTAGACACAGTAAATTCCACTCCAACTAGTCCTAAGCGTGCTGTGTCACCCTGCTGATCACTTTAACATGCTGGAACACTCCCTGAATGGAATCAGGCACAATGATGCCGGGTTAACCTTTGTGTGGATTTTTAAGCATATTCAGCATTCATGTCACTTAGTCGGAGCCTTGCTCTTCTAGTAATTACATTGCAAGGAAAATGCTTCTTT
>NW_015272531.1:0-376 GCF_001447785.1 Gekko japonicus
ACCTTTACCTTAATTCACTCTTAAAGAGATCCTCCACTGTACTGCATCTATGCGGTGGACATTTGCTAGGCTTTTCCACACAGCAATAAATCCCTGTAGTTTTCCCATTGGTGTTGCATATAGGCAACAGGGCTTCTAGATGGTGGCTTTCCCCTTTCTCTGACCTATTTCTTCAATTCCCCCCCATCCTGTGCCACTAGGGATCTTTTTAAACTTTTTTTTAAAAAATCAGGAATAGCTGATTTTGTTATAATGTTATAATGATCTGTTAGGTTCTTTGAATTTCCAGCTTTCATGTAAAAGGTGTATCTCCATGGAGAACAGGGTTAAAGACTTACGTTTTAAAAATGAAAACTGTGAATTCAGAGGACCTCAG
>NW_015272532.1:0-376 GCF_001447785.1 Gekko japonicus
AGAGCCTGTGAGATTTGGTGCCAGCTTCCCAGTCAGCCTTTGCAGAAAATCCAAGCAACAATCCCTCGGGTGAGGAGCGCACCCGTGCACCAAGTAGTTACTGTAGAACATGTGTCTGCCTCCAGTTACACATACAACTGGGGAGTGTGTGTGACCACTCAGCTCAACCCTGGGGATGAAGATAGGTGGTGGTGGCCAGAAGGAAAGAAGGGGTGGTGGTGGAAGTACCAGCCTTCAGTGTGTTGACATTAATTAGGGTTGACGTTGGCCCAGGCGCATCGGGCAAACTCCCAGCCCAGATTCTATTAGAGATCAGGGAATGCCTAGAGTGTTGTGATGTCACAACCCACAAAACCAAACAAGGCCCCACGGTAAG
>NW_015272533.1:0-376 GCF_001447785.1 Gekko japonicus
GGGGGGGGGGGGGGCTGACCTTGCTCAGGAGGAGGAGGGGGCTCCGCCAGCCGGTTGGGCCAAGCAAAGCCGAGAATCCAAGCGGAGGAGCCCCCGGCCCCTCTGGGGCGGGGGGCGGGTTCCCCCGGGGTCCCCTGCACGTTCCTCACGAGGAAGCCTTTTCTTTCCAGAAAGCGATTGATTTGGTGACAAAGGCCACGGAGGAAGACAAGGCAAAGAACTACGAGGAGGCCCTGCGGCTGTACCAGCATGCGGTGGAGTACTTCTTGCACGCCATCAAGTGTGAGTTTGTCTCTCAGGGGCAGGCAGGCCTGGCTGGAATGCTCCCTGGAGAGGTGTGAGAGCTCCCAGCAGAGACCACCTCTCCCCTGCCCTG
>NW_015272534.1:0-376 GCF_001447785.1 Gekko japonicus
CCCCCTAAGAAATTTAAATGACCCCCAACGTAAAAAATGCTGGCTACAGGCATGTACCTATAGGTGCCTGCTTTTCAACGAAGGGAAAAACCCAGGGAGCACCATTCATGGAATCCCCAGCATCATGACTGGGTTTGTCTTTGCATCTGATTTTCCAAATCTCTTGTGTATCCTGACTCCAATGTGACTGGCCAACCACAGTATTTTGGAGTACACTTCAGCTTGCTTGGTTAATTGGACAACTCCCCCCCCACCACCATTATTAACTTGACTCATTCCAAATCGCACAGGACTACAAAGAGGTAAATTTCCCATTTGGTTCAGGGCTAATCTGGCCAGTCCAACCTAGAGGGAGCCTGAAGGAATATATTGCAGT
>NW_015272535.1:0-376 GCF_001447785.1 Gekko japonicus
GTCGCACAGAGAAACGGGCAAAAATCCAGTCCTTCAGATCAATCAGTTTGGAGAGCGACCCATGAGAAATGGATCCCAGAGGGAGAAAAAGATAGGGGACACGGCCTATGCTCGGAACAGAGACCACCAGCTGGCACACAGTATCTGAAGCAGGCTGACACACGCGAGAAGCCCCACGTACCCAGGTGACATCGTTGTTGACCACCACCAGCGCGAACTCGTGGCTCTTGTCAATCTTGTGCTTGGTTCGAACGAACATCTCTATCATCTTCTGGGAGGTGTTTAAGGCGTTTGTCTTGGACCTTACGGTGCAGGGGAGGGGAAGAGAGGGACAATAACACAAAATAAGTACCGCCCTGTCATGACTCAGGTGGGG
>NW_015272536.1:0-376 GCF_001447785.1 Gekko japonicus
GGGCTGGCCTGGCCTATCCAGGTCAGGGCAGGCATACTGATGTTAATCTATATTTCATTAGCCAAGAAGCGCAAAGCTCAAATCCATAAACCCAAGAAAATGGAATTTAGACCACGACATGATTTTATTTGCCTTGCATGGAATGGAATGAAAATCCCGAGTTCTCCTGGTCGGTTACGCAACGGCCTACTTCATGGCATTCTGACTGCCTTTGCAACACGATGTCTGGAGGTCTGACTTCATTATTACCACCCTGTTTACTCCACTCGGCCTGTTCATTCCTCAGTTATGAAGTTTGACATTTGAATCTATAACATCCTGGGCTCTTCCAGCTGACCTGTCATTTTGGCTTTTAATAGATGCCTCTGCAAAAAAA
>NW_015272537.1:0-376 GCF_001447785.1 Gekko japonicus
GACTAACTCGGCTTCCCGTCTTAATCTTTCTTTTCCCTGTACTCTCTGAATGTTAATCCTTTTGACTTTAGAAGGGAAGCAAGCCCTATGGAATCACATTGGCAGGCATTATGATGCCCCTCGAGTAACCCGTTGGGGATAACGGTCAGACATTTGCAGGGAACCCTCTACGCATTTACGTGCAAGATCGAATTCAAATCATGTGCTCAGGTAAGCTAAATTTGGCACCTTGGCTGAAGGAGGCAAAGTAAATATATCCATGTAAAGATTTAAGCCAAGGGTAACATGGTCTTCAAGTCACCTTTCGGGCTGGGCCGACATTTAGTGAGGTGGTAAAAATCTTACAGCAAAGACTGTCACCATATATGGAATGAGA
>NW_015272538.1:0-376 GCF_001447785.1 Gekko japonicus
TTCCAGGAATAAATTCTTAACAGAGAGAAATATGGAAGCATCCCTAATCACAGTACCAGAAGAGGAAAGCTGTTAACAAAATATTAAAGGGAACATTTCAATAAAACCAGCAATATCCCTGCTTCTTTGCCCTATAAAAATAATATTATTGACACATGTATTTGTTTGATCCAGAGTATTAAAATCTAGGGGAAAATAGGAAAGAATGAAGAAAGTTGGTAAAATACAGCACAAAAGGCAGCCTTGGCCAAGCAAATAAGCTCACAGCACTGGAAATCTAATATTCCTCCCTGGATCAGTGGATCAGTGATATGTTAGTTCTCTGTAGAACTGAGAGAATCATCATACAACAGATGAGAAGCTCCTGAGACCTTCA
>NW_015272539.1:0-376 GCF_001447785.1 Gekko japonicus
TTATTCAGTGTATTCCTAGTAATAAAAGGAGCCTCCTCTCAACTCTGTAGGAGTTTTCTGAGGAAAAGAAGCGGTCATTGAAAGCTGTTTCCCTAGCAGCATGCACCATTTGGGGCTCACAAATATTGCTTTTTCCATAGCAAGCCCTTCGGGAGGCAGAAGAAGATCTGCAGGCTACACAGAAGGTCCTGGATGAGGCCAAGGAACGTTTAAGAGAAGTGGAGGAGGGTATTTCCCATCTGCAGGCCAAATACAAAGGCACCTTAGCTACAAAGGAGGAGCTAGAGATGAAGTGTGAACAGTGTGAGCAGAGACTGGGCCGGGCTGACAAGGTAAGGGAGATAGCCAGGCCGATTCCGCACTAATGCTTTGCTCT
>NW_015272540.1:0-376 GCF_001447785.1 Gekko japonicus
CCACTACACCAAACTGGCTCTCATCAGAGTTCACCGGCCAAGTGGCCACTTGTGGTGCCAAACTATGAGGGAAGGCAGAAACATGGAAGAAGTAACAGCAGGCGTGCACCTCCTCTTGGGATGTCCAATCTGGCCCACGGAGAAAAGTGGTTGCTGTGCAACCTATCTTGAATCCTCCTGGGGCAGAGGCAACGTGGGAGGAGGCGCACACATTCTCTACTCCAAAGTGAGCTGCACCGGGAAACACGTCCTATGCAGCCTGCCTTGGATCCTGCCAAGACGCAGCAGTTGCTGCCACTCTGGACCTGTCCAGACTGTGTTGCATCCTACATGCCTTCCTCTGCAGCCCGATCCTGGGGGTTTTTTGGGGGGGGGG
>NW_015272541.1:0-376 GCF_001447785.1 Gekko japonicus
CTCCTTCATTCAATCCATCCGCTATTCCTCTCATCCGCCCCTCCATTCTTGCACAAGATCTCCTGGGGGGGAGGAGTTGTCAAAAACTCACCTTTCCTTCCAAGAAGCAAAAAATGCCAAATTCCCCCTCCGCGCGGGGAGAACACGGGAGAGGAGAATCCCTGCTGGATTCCATGAGGTTTATCTCGACATTTGGAATAAAAGAGAATTAAGGGACGCTGAATGTTTTCGCACCCCCCCCCCCTTTAATTCGTCTCCTATGCCAAGAAAATCCTAGACCGTTCTCTTTCCGGGTCGGAGGGGCTCTCTGGGCGACGTAGTTCTCACTCAGCTCGAGAACAAAATGCAATAATAAAACCTGAAGATTCGGGCAGAA
>NW_015272542.1:0-376 GCF_001447785.1 Gekko japonicus
AAATAGCTGCCAGAATGCTGCCAGTGTCCCTTGCTAAACTTTTATACTTAATAAGTAAACCCCACTGAATTTAAGGGGACTAGCTTCTGAGCAGATACACCTAGACTCAGGATGTTGGGAACTGACCACAAACCAACAGTGACAAAGCAGCAGGCCTGTGGAAGAACGATAATATGTATACATTCTGGGTATATATTTTCTTCATAAATATGTTCTTGGGGGTGGGTAGCAAATGTACCAATGAACCGATTAAAAATAGCATTAAATAATACCCTGGAGAACCCTGAATAAGACTGCAATCCTATACAGAATTAGTCCAGTTTCAGACCATAGATATCAGTAGGGATGGGCAGGAACTGAACTCCGAAGCAAAATT
>NW_015272543.1:0-376 GCF_001447785.1 Gekko japonicus
TCTATGAAATGACCCCTGCCTATAAGTGTCATGGCAAGTCTGTCTAGTCCAGTGTTACCTTTCTATCATTAGTGATTATCCAGATTTTCTGTGTTCAGGTAACATTGTTTTCACGTGGGCTTTATCATCAAAAGCCCTGCACATGAGTGTAATGAAGACACACTATGAGAATGCATGAAAACAATTTTGTTGCGAGATAGGTTTGTACATCATTAATCCACGCTACCGTCTCGATTGTGAATTGGCAACCCGGGGACTATCGAGTATTTTTGCAAGGGGCTGGATTTGGCTTGAAGGCCTCTGGGTGCTGATCTCTAGTCTAGCTGTCATATTGGCTGCTCAGTCTTTCTGTTGCTCTGGTACTGACTGCAACAGC
>NW_015272544.1:0-376 GCF_001447785.1 Gekko japonicus
AAAAAGAAAGTTGTTTAGCATTCCTGTGGCTGTGGGAGAGATAACAAACAGAAACCCACGTCTGAAACTCGCGAAAAGAGGCTGAGAAAAGAGACTGGAAAAGGAGGGTGCAGGAAGTGATGCAGAAGACCAAAGAGTTACAGGATTGTAGCTGCACAAGAACCTGCAAGACCAGAAGAGGTTTGGAGGTAAAAGCGATGGACTGGAAGAGGGCAGGGAGCCAGAAAGAAGTAACACCGGGAGGTAAAGAGGGAAACGTTTAAGCGACGGACCGGAAACGGCTAAGAAAAGCCTACTCTACAGTAAAAAATCATAGAGTAAAAAGTCCCACATTTTGAGGAGGACTAAATTTTAAAATTAATTTTTACAGCTTGGG
>NW_015272545.1:0-376 GCF_001447785.1 Gekko japonicus
GGAGATATTAATTCAAATGAAACAATGGAACCAGCAAAAAATAAATTTGGCAGACAGAATAAACCTAATTAATAGCTTTATTCTCCCTAAATTTTAGTTTCTATTCTGATCTCTTCCCATAGATTTAGCCTTCTCTGACATACAAAAATGGCAAAAAGCAATTAGCAGATTTTTCTGGGTGAGCAAATAACCAAGAATAAACTTTGACACCATAGAAGGTAATCAAAGGAGGCTTAGGGATACCACACCTTATATTATGAAGCCTCAATATTAGCAAATGTACTGAAAGTAATGACAGACAGTAGCTCTGAAAATTAGCTTGAAATAGTAAGTTACTATACCAAACCATATTTCCTGAATGAAGCTTTTTGGGAGA
>NW_015272546.1:0-376 GCF_001447785.1 Gekko japonicus
TTTTCAGCACCCCAGGCCTACTACCTCTTGTGCTGGGACCTGTTCAGAAAACCAGCTAAACATCTAATGGCTGGCATCTGGACCCCAGCCCCTGTTTTCTTCAGAACGTGTTACTACCTGCTCAGCTGATTGTGTTTGGCTTTCCATGAGCCCTTGCTTGTGCCCGGCCAGATGCTTTAAAAATAGTGTCTTCTTTCAAGCAGGTGTCACATCAAGATTAGTGCTATGATGAAACAAAGGAGTTGGGGTTCTCTGGGGTGGCTAACTATTACTCTTGTTCACTCTAAAAGTAGACATTTTCAGCTGGAAATGTGAACTGTGCCCCCAAATCCAGCTAGCAAGAAGCAACAAACACTGTACATTACAATATATACAA
>NW_015272547.1:0-376 GCF_001447785.1 Gekko japonicus
AATATATAATAATGAGTTGCATTTGACAAAGGGAGCTGTGCTTCTAATTCACAAGAGCTGCTGCCGGAATGAAATGTTGTTAGTCTTTAAGGTACAATGTTCCTTCTAAGCTATGGAGTCTGGTGAGCAAAAATTCTACGCAATCCTTTGATACCATCTTGATTTGCATTTGCATTTCCCATAGTATTTTAGGATGGTTGGCTGCATATGCAGCTCCTGATAACAATGCGGAGGGCGAATTAGAGCCAATATAAAGGTGAAGAGAGAACCCACCCCCTTTTTCGGCCTGCAAAGTTCTGCTAACCGTTGGGCTTTGCTGTCCGAATGGATTTGGAGGCCAATGGGTTAGGGTTTTTTGTTGTTGTTCAGTCGCACA
>NW_015272548.1:0-376 GCF_001447785.1 Gekko japonicus
CTACTCTTAAAGCATGCCACTGCAGTAAGTTTGTGCCAGCTCATCTTTGCCAGTCTGTCACTGGAAATAGCACAAGGAACTGATGCAGCTCATGGCTCATCCCACGATCTGTCACTGATCAGGCATGTCTAGTGCTTCACTTCCTGTTTTTTATGTGCAAAGTTCAGTATCTTATTAAATAGTGGCCAAACTCCCCCCTCCCAAAAAAAGTCAGTTTGGGCAAATATCTTGATGCTGGTTTTCTCAGGCAACTGTACAGATTCTTATGTTTTATTACAGTCTTCTTTCTTTTAAAAATTAAGCTGATTTTGCCTACATTCACCATAACCATTTAAAAAGCTTCTTCTGCTAATACAGTTTTTGTCCCATCTTATTG
>NW_015272549.1:0-376 GCF_001447785.1 Gekko japonicus
GCACGGCAGCCTGGAAAACTCATTTGCTAACAAATGGGGAAATGATAACCTCAGATGCCTGTGCTGGAATTTCATTGTTCTGACATTCAAAATCACGGTGGTGGTGGTTGTTGTTTTTAATGCCCTCATCTGATATAAATTATATAAATTTAAAAAATAGCCTAGTCTGTTTGTGTTACTTTTATCTGAGGCATTTTGTTTTCTACACAGAGGGTGCCATTTTGAAAGTGTTCCCATAAATCCCTTGCGAGATCTCATGAAAAAGGGATTAGATACTCCGCTGTTTTGAAATAGTAGGGGAGGAATGGAAGAGAAAGTTACCGTCGACAAAAATTATTTGTTCTTATAACTTGACTATTATGCCACTACAAGCGGG
>NW_015272550.1:0-376 GCF_001447785.1 Gekko japonicus
TTTGTGGGCTGGTTTGTGCCCATCCCTAGACTGCATTCTCATGATCAGGAACAATCAGAAGAAAGTGTTCAGATGAAGTGTACATGCTTCCTCCTGAGCCTTGATTTATATAAGTTACCCCATATATAATTATGTTGCATTTACAGGGCTTCTGTCAATGGACATATCGAGAGTATTATCAGTAGCAGTCTTATGCTGGTTCATTTAGACAGATGCTATTTTAAGGCCTTATTTGTGGGCTGTGTCACTGGACCCATTTAGCTCATAGTTGAATACACAGTATAATTGATGTTTTGTTGCTTGCAATAGTTCTACACTATTTTTACTGTTTCTAGAACAGGATTTATTATAATAGAGAGCCAGTTTGGTGTAGTGG
>NW_015272551.1:0-376 GCF_001447785.1 Gekko japonicus
GGGGGGCGTGATGTGCATATCTACCTTCCTGGAGAGGTTCCCGTCCCGATTTTGGGAAAAGAAGCGCGAAGTCACACCGCAGGACAGGGTGTGGTAGCTCGGGTTGGAAAAACAGTGAGCGCTGTCGCTACCTTGACACATATCTGGGGAGAGAACAAGCGGTCATGCAAAATTCTTTTTCGACGCTGCTTGGAAAGGGGTGGGCGGGTCACGCAGAGGCAAGCGCACACCTGGGCAGGTTAGAGCGACCCCTCAAAAGTCTCAAAAGTCGTGATGAGTGACTTGGAGAATCAAAGCGGGAGTCGGACTGCCTTGCCCAGCCCCTTTCGTGGTTTCCTGTAGCAAACCTCACGCCGAGGGCATCGACTGGCACAGA
>NW_015272552.1:0-376 GCF_001447785.1 Gekko japonicus
TCACACCGCAAGTTGGTCTACATTCTCTTCTCTTCTATCACCTAAATGAGCTTCAATAATTTCTGCAAACAGGGTCCTCTTCAGCAAATTGTAAGCAAGGGGCAGCAACTGGCCAATAATCTTGTGGAAATACTGCAAATGAGTATGAGAACAAGTTATAATTAATAACTATCCCCCAAAGCAGTTAGTATATATCTATATAGCTAATCTTTTTTTTTATGTCAAAAACTTGTGGATTCCTGATTACAGAAACAACATTTTAAGAAGTGCTAAGCTCTCATGCCCTCCAGTTCATTTACAGCCTTTCTGCAGTCGCTTCCTTCCAGAGAAACAAGCTACTTCCCTTCACTTGCAGCTATTCCAAAAGTGACTTTAG
>NW_015272553.1:0-376 GCF_001447785.1 Gekko japonicus
CCTGAACCTGGCCACCTGTTGCCAGGGAAATGTGACTGCCAGGGCTGCAGAGAAGGGGAGGACTCTGGCCACTTACCAAGTCCTCAGCCACAGGGCGCGCATCTGGAACAGCCCATTCAACTCACCTTTTTCTCCATGTGGGTGGCAATTGAACAAGAGTGGCTGCAGAGAGCCATCACAAGTAGTGGGAAGCCTTTGGCAGGGGCAAGCAATGAATGGAGGGGCTAGCAACATCTGGATGGCAGCTGCTGGTCACCTGGAGGGATGCTGGTGAGGCACAGGTGCACATTGAGAGGCTACTGGGGGACCTGAGTCTCTCCACCTCCCCACTCCTGCCCCTCTTCCTGCTGTCCCTGCAGCAGAGGTGGCACATGGG
>NW_015272554.1:0-376 GCF_001447785.1 Gekko japonicus
GGGCCATTCCGGCTTTTACCCTGTCCTCACAAGAACCCCGCATCCAAAACGCACCCACACACTCATGATTGGCTATTTACAGTGGTCGAGAGTTCCACAGGCTCGCAACTGGGAGCCTAGCCTGCCGATAGGTGTGGCTAGGATCCGCTTGTCCCATTGTTCCTGTGAGCAAAGCTCGAGGGCTTCACAGTGCGCACATGGTCTGGGATGGATACATTTACACCTTCACTCTTGGCTCTTTCCTGCTGCTGCGGGACAAAGGGGGCTCCTCCCCATCTCACTCTTTCGAGAGAGCCCATCGCGCTCCCTTCGTCAGAGAAGGCAAGAAAAGGTCCTGTTAGTGGCAGCCAATGGTGGAGAAACACTGGGGGGGGGG
>NW_015272555.1:0-376 GCF_001447785.1 Gekko japonicus
GGTTGCGAAGAGTTGGACTAGACTGTGTGGCTGAACAACAATGAAATATCGAAGACAAAAGAAATGGCATAAGCTTGATGTCCATCAGTCCCTGCTGATCTATATTAGATGTGCTGAAAAGCTCTGTTTTGTTTCCTTCTATCCAGCCTCAGTGAGGAAAACCAGTATCAAAAACACACTTGTACAATGGAGCAAGGCATGCCATATCTAGTCTTTTAGATCCAGTGTCTATCCGTTGCATGCAGGTTGATGATACATTCTACAAAACACTGTATTGTCAGCCACTTTCAACATCTAAGCACCTCTAGAAAATAGCTGTAGTATGGCCAATGCAGGCCTCACTTTCTGCTTTTGTACACCATTACAAACTGGTCAC
>NW_015272556.1:0-376 GCF_001447785.1 Gekko japonicus
ACTTAACCACTACACCAAACTGGATCCATGAGGGATGGACCAGCACTTATGACGGGTTCTTCCGCTCCACTGACACTCGTGTTGCCTCATGCCTCTGCTGCTGGCTGGCCCCCGGCCTACCTGGGCATCATGGCACGCTGGAAAGCGGCATCACATTAGGCTTCTACAGTCATCCCCCCCCCCCGGAGACTGCCCTTGACACAGTCTGGAGGCCACTGTCTTCTCAGATATGTGTGGAGGCAGGAGGAGGTCTGACTCCAGAACATACCTATTTGGTAATTATTTCTGTCAGATCCCCCCTGATGTTAACGCCACATACTGAGAAATCAGGAACTCAGAGTAGAAAGATAACCACTCCCTTGATGGCAATCGTCTT
>NW_015272557.1:0-376 GCF_001447785.1 Gekko japonicus
AGCTTAGAGGGAACACTGGTCGGGACTGGCCTCGAGAGTGAGAGACCGGGGAGGGGGGGTTGTCTCTGTAAAAGGCAGCCCTGCAGACCGAAGGCTTTCAACTGAGGAAAGAAGAGGGATACGAAATGCTGGAGAGGGCCGGTATCAGACGATGCTCATTTGGGGAGAATACCCCTGCAGAGCGGGCCACATGTGTTCACCGGATAGGAAGCCATTTCTGCTCATCCTTTTGTGATCAAATCCCTCCCCCCCCCAGTTCATTTTCATTTTGTCCCTCACTCCATGAAGAGGCTAAAAAAGCACAAGACTAAAACTGGGCCAGAAAACGGGAATCTGCAAAGCGAGATGTGGTTACCTTTTCCAGAGCCCGTTTTGA
>NW_015272558.1:0-376 GCF_001447785.1 Gekko japonicus
TGATATTGAATTGGTCACTAGAGGGAGTAAAACCTGTGCAAAACAGGAAACCCCCCCCTTGAAGAAGCAGAAACTTACAAGTAAGGGGAATGAGAATGAGGGAAAGCCCACTGTTGCATGCTTTGAAATATATGGGCTTTAAAAAACAACAACAACACTTGGCTCTTCACTTTCAGAGATTTTGGTATTCATTTCAATTCACTTTTTTATTCTGGTAAAATGTTTTAAAAGCATCAAAAATGCTGGGAGCAGAAATAACATTCAATCCCCCAGCCTTTTTAGGCATCCAGAATTGTGCTCACTGCAGTTAGGATTCTGAATGTCAAGTCCTGGAAGGAGACCTGTAGTGGGAGACTGATATATATGAATATGAACA
>NW_015272559.1:0-376 GCF_001447785.1 Gekko japonicus
TCTCTGTACTCTCTCGCCCTTGCAAAAGTTAACTGCAATTTTATCACACCTCAGTGGCAAAAGTGTGGTAAAAGAATAATCTGTTTTATTTCTGATTAGAGAGGAGTTGAGAATGGGATTCACAGTGTTCCTCCTGAGTTCCAAAAAGCTTCTCTGGCCACATTATTCTTCTTCAGTGTCCCTGTGTGCTCAATAAAGACAGAAATGCTTCAGGTGGGAGCTGTTTTGTGAGAGCCAGAGGAGGAATTTTTTCTGCTAAGCATCAGAGCGTGAAGACTTGGTGATATGACGACCATCGCCACCTCCCGTTTCTGATCTATCTGCAGTACGTGCTGCCTTCACACCGAGGCACTTCTGCCTCAGCTCTTCTGAGCCT
>NW_015272560.1:0-376 GCF_001447785.1 Gekko japonicus
AGGTGGGTAGGATGTAACGGGGATAAATGTAGAAAACTTAATGTTGATTGTGAATGTTTGTATCCTGAATTAAAAAATTTGGTACCAAAAAAAAAAGCAGCATGGATTAGTTTTTTTTTAAGTTTTGGAGGGATAGCCACGCTAGCTTGCTGTAGCGAAATTACCCAGGAAAGCATGGTAAAGACGAAAATTTCAACCTGCATGAGTCAGGTCTCATTTCCTGAGTGCACAACTGCTAGGCCTGGTTAAAACCCCACCTGGGTTTGGTTGTGGTGGAGAATATCACAGAGAATCTGGTATAAAAACAAGATGTGATTTTTAAAAAAAGGAATCCAGCCAACCCAGAGAGGGTGTGAGACCATTCCAGCCAACAACA
>NW_015272561.1:0-376 GCF_001447785.1 Gekko japonicus
CCTGTTCCCGATCCGACGTGTTGTTTCCTGATGGCAGTAATCAGGTCGTCCACATTTTTTGCTGTCAAGCTACATCTCTTGCTGCGAGAATTAATTTTAGCCTGGATCTTGGGCATGATTTGATTGGTCGGGGGTGCTGTTTGAGTGTATTGTTCTGATGAATCACTCTGTGTCATTTTAATTTTTCCAAAAAGCTGCCTCGGGAGCTGAAGGCTGATGAAGCAGGGCGTACACTGAACACACATCTGTGAACACGTGGATCTGCCATTTAAAGAACCAGCGCGTGGGTCAATCAAGGTCTGTGCTATCGACTATGGCTGGCAGCATCTCTCCATGGTCTTGGGTAGAGGCAGGGCAATTTTTGGGCAGGAACACA
>NW_015272562.1:0-376 GCF_001447785.1 Gekko japonicus
GAACTGAAGCAGCAGAGCTAGGGAAGGCAGTCTTTAAACCTTACCATTTTTCTGATTGAAATCCCTCCTACCGACACAAGTTGCTGGTCTAACTGAGGAGGAAACAAAATGCAGATATTCTATTATATTCCATACTCTTTTGAAGTTTTGTGATTTTTAATTGATGTTACGGTTGTTAATTGCATTGTGGTCTCCTTGCAGATGCAAGGAGTGCCGTAGATGGCATACAGATATACCAAGAGGTCATAGGCAAACCATACCATTCTCTTAGGGATCTCAACCTCCAGGTGGTGCTTGGAGATCTCTCAGAACTGCAACTGATCGCCAGACAAAAGAGATCAGTCCCCCTGGTGAAAATGACCACTTCAGAGGGTGG
>NW_015272563.1:0-376 GCF_001447785.1 Gekko japonicus
TGCTCCTAACCGCTACAGCAAACTGGCTCCCGCCTTCTCACAGTCCCATGGCTGCATCTGGTGCAATAAGCCATGCAGGGGGGAAGAGGTGGATGGGGAGGGATTGCACCAGACACCTCAGCTCGAGGAAATGACCAAGGGGGAAGGGCGCGAGAGGGCTTGATCCTGGAGCATCTTTGTAACGTGAGACAGGTGAGTTTTCAGGCCCAGGGATCTGCTTATTTCATCGCTGTTTACTTTGTTTTCAGTCTGCCTCTCTTCTCGAGACTCAAGGCCGACTGAAATCAATCAGATGAGAGCTCTAATGTAGTAGGACTGGGATCACAGAAACTCGAAACAAAGCAAGAACATAGCATAAGAAGAGCCCTGCTGGATC